>NC_085087.1:2945520-3002832 GCF_963422355.1 Corticium candelabrum | reverse complement strand
CCTTTCAAATAATTTTCTATTCTTTTGTAGTAGCCTAGACAACCACCATGATGATCGCACCTGCGCCGCCCAGTGACCTTCGCTCTTATTTGCCACCGCCGCCGCCGCCGCCGCTGTCGGCAGCAAACGTCTTCGTCGCCAACGACGAGCCATCTTATGCGAAAAGGCGGTGATGGCAGTGCTGCTGCAAAAACATTATCGTTGTTGTCGCAGTAGGAATGACATTGTTGGGATAAAAAAAGCGCCTTCGTCTTCATTGTTGCGGTGGTTGATTAATTAACTAATTGATTGTCTCCTAGTCATTCTGGTGATAAACGCTTCCATTTTTGTTGTTGTCGGCGTCGGTGGTGACTTCAGCGTCTTCGCTGTGTGAAAAAAGTGTTCGTCCTAGTAACGTCGTTGTCGTATCAACTGTCGGCTATTTCTTGTTTACCTGCAGGCCACCCTAAAGTTAGCGCCCAAACAGCTAGTGCCGTGATTGCATCTAACTAGAATCGACCCTCAGTAAGCTGCGTTTGTGAAGAGCGAGCAAAATACAATTTGGCCTATCTGCAGAGACTAACGATGACGATTTGATTAAAAAAAATTTGCATCAAAAATTAATAATTTCAAATATAGTTGAAATGGATGGTCCATACACAATAATCACTCGACGCATTCCATACGGGCATTTTCATCATTTTGTGTTGTGTAATGGAACTTCATCGTATTCCATCAATTATTATCGACAACGGACATGGCTTTATGAAAGCCGGGTTCAGTGGAGAGAAACAGCTTCCTACCGAGACGATCCCATGTCGTGATGACGTCCTGCTGGGCGATTTTGTTGTGAGAAAGTTCAGGAAGAAGGACTCCCTACCGTTAATCTTGATTCTCTGAAAGACGTCAGTCCAAGCAACATACTGCAAAACAAAAACTCTGCCGTTTGTGTTTTAAACACTTTGTCATAATTGTATTTCATTTATGCACATGAGTACTCTAGTACATCTAAACTGCGGTACGTTGCTTCTAAAATTTCTTGCAAGTAGCGAGCGCTTGCGAGTTTATTTAAATGGAAGACAATCTAATGTTCTCTTGAGCTCATTACGATCTCACCTTTGTCTCTATTGTGCGGCTACTCTGGGGTGAGAAATTCGTTACTAAAGTTACTACTATCTCATGACGACAGATAATATACTTGACAAACGTGTTAATGATAAGAAGAAACGTATACAAGCAGCTGGTAGGGAAGTTTACGTATAGAAACCAGATATTTTAAAGTAGAAAGTGTTCGTCATGTTTTAAATTTTTAGCATATAGAATGGAAATGCTAGCTGCTATCTAAAAACGTCATTTTATGGAAACCAAAGCAGAAATATAGATCATAGCGAGAAAGAGTAAGTCTCAGCATTAGCGTTCTTTTCTTTTTCTCCAATCATTTTAATACCACAGTATAATCACCTGCGCACCAATAGAAATCTGTTAATTAATTTTAGTTTCAAGATCTCGTCAATTCTGTAATTGCAATTGTACTATTGCTCCTTTATAAAAGTAATTACCTGTACAGTCTAGCCGTTTGATTTTAGTTCTACTTGTTATGTACTTCTGTAATCTGTCATTTGTCACTTTCTTATTCTGTCTGTCTGTCTATCTGTCTGTCTGTCTGTGTGACTGTTTGTCTTTCTGTCTGTCAATACATATATTTCTTGTACAAGACTAATATGATTATTACAGTCTAAAGTACGCCAACAATCAACAAGTTCTAAGACAAATTGGACCCAAGAGGTCCCTAACTATGATTAAAAGTCAAACAGATGACAATATACTAACAAAGTTACAAATGGCACCAACTGAGTCACCACTATACTAGACTCTGTTATCTTCTGCAGCAACACTCTTGCATTGCATTGCTGCATTACAATTGAATAGTCCAGTAACTTTTGAACTCGTCATGTCTGCACTCAGTTGTCTGTCTGTCGGCCTGTCTGTATGTTTGTCTCTCTGTTTGCCTGTCGGCCTGTCAATGCATCTTTTATATATCAAGTTAGTACATCAATGCTAATACACGTGATAAAATGTAAAAGATTTATGTGCGCTGTTTGTCTGTCTGTTTGTTTTTAGCTGTATTTGCTGTCTGTAAATAAGTATATTGTCATAAATGTACTATATCAACATAGCGGTAGTGATCATGGTTTTAGTTTATGGGCTACCAGAGTAATGACCGAGCAACTAAGAATTTGACGTATGTTTGCCAGACAAATCCTTAGAGATGAGACGATTTGTGGTGCAATGAGTAAAGTACAGTAAATATATATATATATATATATATATATAGTAGCTGGACATAACATAGCTAGTAAGCTTCAGGGAACACATGCAGTCCAGGTTAGGTGCATACTCGAACACATTATTTTTGAATGCGCGAATTACTAAAGCAAGAGAAGGCTGTGAGTCAAGAGGTATAGAGTGCCTTGTACTGATAGCCTGTTCAGTTTAAAGTGCTAGATTAGTCTCGCTTAACGAGACTCTTTTTGTCGCTTCTTACTCATATACTAGTACTATCCCACACTATTGGCGATGTCAATCTGGGCAGTGGCAGTCTATTGTTGTGTACGCCACTTCCGCGAAGAAGACGCACCTTACGTAACACACGGGCGGACAAACGTACGCAAAGCGGCGCGGTGAATCGGCTCACTCAGACTGCAGCGGGCGCATCTTACACTCTGTTATTAACTAATTAGTACAGGATGCCGTACAGTGGCTGACGAGTGCACCGCTTAATCGTCTAATTAAACAGACAACCCCGCGCATCTCATTTCAGGCCGCCAAAGTCTCATTTCTGGCCGTCGGGAACAACGTTCGTCTTCGACGGTCAAACTCGACAGGGCCTGTGCATCTTTTATTCTGGATTCTTCGTGCAAACGGGATCCGAAAAGTTTCTTGCAAACGGGATCCGAGCCGCGTGCTGATACCAACCGATTCAACCTCTTCATCGATAACAATGCAACGTCTCTGCGCTTACTCTAGCAGTTGTACGGCCGCGCTCTTTACGGCGACGCGGAGGTCGCCATTTGCATAATGTCTTTCACTGTGCCAAATGCACCGAAACATGTCACAGATCGCTTTGCAACTATTTTTCGCAGACTCTAAAAAATAAGAGAAGACGACAGAACACGTTTGCAGTCGCTGCGTTGTTTCCTCGATTTACTACAAAAAGGATCCCGTTTGCACGAAACTTCGTGCAAATGAGATCCCACATGTTCTCCTCTGCAGATCGCTTTGCAACTATTTTTAACGTTTTAGCATAAGTATATTAAAACGTGATATAATATATTATTTGTAACATAAGTACGTTATTCAATAACTCAAACGCCATTGCTACAAAATTGAAATAGAGATTAGTGACAGATTGTGTATCTACGTGAAGAGAAGCCACTTGAGATCGGTTCTACATCAAGATAAAGCAAAGAATTATTTGGTGTGTACTGAACGAAAGTCTTGTTATATTATAGAAACTATTTATATGCAAAAATTAAATTTGAAGGCTCAAGTCATTTCAATAACATCTATCTATAGCAGTTATGGAAACATCACAAAACTCTAAACGTACCACAAATAATGACATTGACGTAAAAACGTTACATGACCAATTGTTTTATTTATAAAATTGTAGATTGAAACAATAGTAGTCGAAAACAAATTTGTATTATAACAATTGAAAAATTTATCTAATTAAAATATTATTCTACACGATTACATAAAATTTATGAAACGTTAGTTACCTATAATATGATCATATTTAAGTATTTAAATATTTTTATTGTCTGTTATATTATATATTTATTACAAGTTTTTGTAAAAGTATTAGAAATATAGAAATCTGTTAACTTATTTCAAAATATTCTCGAATGATAGAACAAAGTACATCGTTATCTGATTTTATATATTTATTCACTAAACACGAATGCATAGACTTATTGAATTTTCTATATGTAATAGATAGATTTAGACGTATGTATTATCAAATATTTTGTAATATTTTAATAAAATGGATCTAATATATTATATTGGTGTCTGGAGGGGGAGTCTCGCAGAAACACCTTCGCCTCCATGATCCAAAAGTTAACCTTGACAAGAGAATTCGAATAGTGTCAGTCCTAGAGTCATTTTAGAAATGATTTCTGTGAGCCTATTGATTGTCTCAAGTTACAAGTGACTAACTAATAAAAAGAAGTACGTATTCAATAACAGGAAATGTTGATATGTAGCAGATGAGTTGTATGCTTGCTGTCGGTTTCTTCCAGAAAGTTTCGTAGTTTAGACAATTCATTGTGTTAGTTGTGGTAAAAACGAGTAACGTATGCTGTAGAACCTAGCTATAGGCTCCTACCTATCCTCAGCGCTTTGGTGAGTGGCTTTCTACGCCTACGATATGAAGTGATCCTCCTCTCTAGTAAATGGTTTCCGTGGGTATGAGAAAGACACTTGTGATTTGTAGTCACACAAAGAAATTATTTCTAGTTCAACAACGAAGGCACTCTTGAACGTAAAACATGCCATCTATCTAATGTATGCAGTAACTCCTACTTGACTTCTCGAGGTCAAATAGTGAAACTACCCTCTCTAGGTAGTATAGCATAGTAAGTTTTGTAGTGTGCGTAAACAGCTGCAGTCTAGTTTCCGTCTTGTTCTATTTGTTCTGTTTCTCGTAATATGTGTATATACAGAGTCAAATTGTGTAGCAGAGTACAATGGAAGATCAGACATATTAGTCTGAGTTGTTAGACATATTTACATATATGTATATATATATATATTCATCATCATCATCATCATCATCGTCATCATCATCATCATTATCATCATCATCATTATCATCATCATCATCGTCATCGTCATCGTCATCGTCATCGTCATCGTCATCGTCATCGTCATCGTCATCATCATCATCATCATCTGAGATCTTTGGTCAATGGTGGTCTAAATCGGCACACACAAGCAAACACAAACAAACTGAATCGCGCTCTAAGCTACATAGTCTTAGTCTCTAACATAGTCTGGCTTGGCATCATTGACAACTTGGGTTTGCTTTAAAGCTGTAAAATATTGTACAAGAATTTTTAGAGCTACATAATTATAATTTCTTTTCACAGAGTTTTGATGCTTCCATGTAATTTGCACTGACAGCTGAATGTCATTGTGACATGTCTACTAGACGTGTTGCAGTTTGAACCTGGCTCCAAGTAGCTGCTAGTGTAACACTATCGTAGCAATATGCATCGCAAACGAAGGTCAAAGACATAAAGAGATCATCCCGTGATGCTATTCTTGGTAGCATTGTATTACGAACACAGGTACAAGCACCATCGTAGCAGAAAGTGGCATACGTCAATATCTTTCTAGAGAAAACTGAAATTCTTAGTAGCTTTCAAAGTAATAGATCATTTCTGTGGGTATTACATTGTCACTGTAGATAACTTAATTTTAGCTGTAGCTCTCTAGATCGTGCGTATACACGTACACAATTGCCTGAATCGCGGCGATAGTGCAATAGGTGTACATTAACTTTTTTTCTAGCGCAATAGCACGGACATCCAGTATTCCTGTGGACTCTGTACCCTTGCATTGACCAAGGTGGCGCCGTGGTGCACCCCGCTGTCATGCAGACACATCATTATTTATATCGTGTTTCAGAGTTATTTTTATATTAGTGCATGAACAAACAACAGGCTATGCTCTCATTTGAAAACTATTAGCTAAAACAACGCAGCGACTTCAAACTTGTTCTGTTGTCTCCTTCTATTTTTCAGAGTCTGCAAAAAATAGTTGCAAAGCGATCTGAAGAGGAGAACATGTGGGATCCCATTTGCACGAAGTTTCGTGCAAACGGGATCCTTTTTGTAGTAAATCGAGGAAACAACGCAGCGACTCCAAACGTGTTCTGTCGTCTTCTCTTATTTTTTAGAGTCTGCGAAAAATAGTTGCAAAGCGATCTGAAGAGGAGAACATGTGGGATCCCATTTGCACGAAGTTTCGTGCAAACGGGATCCTTTTTGTAGTAAATCGAGGAAACAACGCAGCGACTTCAAACCTGTTCTGTTGTCTCCTTCTATTTTTCAGAGTCTGCAAAAAATAGTTGCAAAGCGATCTGCAGAGGAGAACATGTGGGATCCCATTTGCACGAAGTTTCGTGTAAACGGGATCCTTTTTGTAGTAAATCGAGAAAACAACGCAGCGACTCCAAACGTGTTCTGTCGTCTTCTCTTATTTTTTAGAGTCTGCGAAAAATAGTTGCAAAGCGATCTGTGACATGTTTCTGTGCATTTGGCACAGTGAAAGACATTATGCAAATGGCGACCTCCCCGTCGCCGTAAAGAGCGCGGCCGTACAACTGCTAGAGTAAGTGCAGAGACGTTGCATTGTTATCGATGAAGAAGTTGAAGCGGTCGGTATCAGCACGCGGCTCGGATCCCGTTTGCAAGAAATTTTTCGGATCCCGTTTGCACGAAGGATCCAGAATAAAAGATGCACACTACAAAACTTACTATGCTATACTACCTAGAGAGGGTAGTTTCACTATTTGACCTCGAGAAGTCAAGTAGGAGTTACTGCATACATTAGATAGATGGCATGTTTTACGTTCAAGAGTGCCTTCGTTGTTGAACTAGAAATAATTTCTTTGTGTGACTACAAATCACAAGTGTCTTTCTCATACCCACGGAAACCATTTACTAGAGAGGAGGATCACTTCATATCGTAGGCGTAGAAAGCCACTCACCAAAGCGCTGAGGATAGGTAGGAGCCTATAGCTAGGTTCTACAGCATACGTTACTCGTTTTTACCACAACTAACACAATGAATTGTCTAAACTACGAAACTTTCTGGAAGAAACCGACAGCAAGCATACAACTCATCTGCTACATATCAACATTTCCTGTTATTGAATACGTACTTCTTTTTATTAGTTAGTCACTTGTAACTTGAGACAATCAATAGGCTCACAGAAATCATTTCTAAAATGACTCTAGGACTGACACTATTCGAATTCTCTTGTCAAGGTTAACTTTTGGATCATGGAGGCGAAGGTGTTTCTGCGAGACTCCCCCTCCAGACACCAATATAATATATTAGATCCATTTTATTAAAATATTACAAAATATTTGATAATACATACGTCTAAATCTATCTATTACATATAGAAAATTCAATAAGTCTATGCATTCGTGTTTAGTGAATAAATATATAAAATCAGATAACGATGTACTTTGTTCTATCATTCGAGAATATTTTGAAATAAGTTAACAGATTTCTATATTTCTAATACTTTTACAAAAACTTGTAATAAATATATAATATAACAGACAATAAAAATATTTAAATACTTAAATATGATCATATTATAGGTAACTAACGTTTCATAAATTTTATGTAATCGTGTAGAATAATATTTTAATTAGATAAATTTTTCAATTGTTATAATACAAATTTGTTTTCGACTACTATTGTTTCAATCTACAATTTTATAAATAAAACAATTGGTCATGTAACGTTTTTACGTCAATGTCATTATTTGTGGTACGTTTAGAGTTTTGTGATGTTTCCATAACTGCTATAGATAGATGTTATTGAAATGACTTGAGCCTTCAAATTTAATTTTTGCATATAAATAGTTTCTATAATATAACAAGACTTTCGTTCAGTACACACCAAATAATTCTTTGCTTTATCTTGATGTAGAACCGATCTCAAGTGGCTTCTCTTCACGTAGATACACAATCTGTCACTAATCTCTATTTCAATTTTGTAGCAATGGCGTTTGAGTTATTGAATAACGTACTTATGTTACAAATAATATATTATATCACGTTTTAATATACTTATGCTAAAACGTTAAAAATAGTTGCAAAGCGATCTGCAGAGGAGAACATGTGGGATCTCATTTGCACGAAGTTTCGTGCAAACGGGATCCTTTTTGTAGTAAATCGAGGAAACAACGCAGCGACTGCAAACGTGTTCTGTCGTCTTCTCTTATTTTTTAGAGTCTGCGAAAAATAGTTGCAAAGCGATCTGTGACATGTTTCGGTGCATTTGGCACAGTGAAAGACATTATGCAAATGGCGACCTCCGCGTCGCCGTAAAGAGCGCGGCCGTACAACTGCTAGAGTAAGCGCAGAGACGTTGCATTGTTATCGATGAAGAGGTTGAATCGGTTGGTATCAGCACGCGGCTCGGATCCCGTTTGCAAGAAACTTTTCGGATCCCGTTTGCACGAAGAATCCAGAATAAAAGATGCACAGGCCCTGTCGAGTTTGACCGTCGAAGACGAACGTTGTTCCCGACGGCCAGAAATGAGACTTTGGCGGCCTGAAATGAGATGCGCGGGGTTGTCTGTTTAATTAGACGATTAAGCGGTGCACTCGTCAGCCACTGTACGGCATCCTGTACTAATTAGTTAATAACAGAGTGTAAGATGCGCCCGCTGCAGTCTGAGTGAGCCGATTCACCGCGCCGCTTTGCGTACGTTTGTCCGCCCGTGTGTTACGTAAGGTGCGTCTTCTTCGCGGAAGTGGCGTACACAACAATAGACTGCCACTGCCCAGATTGACATCGCCAATAGTGTGGGATAGTACTAGTATATGAGTAAGAAGCGACAAAAAGAGTCTCGTTAAGCGAGACTAATCTAGCACTTTAAACTGAACAGGCTATCAGTACAAGGCACTCTATACCTCTTGACTCACAGCCTTCTCTTGCTTTAGTAATTCGCGCATTCAAAAATAATGTGTTCGAGTATGCACCTAACCTGGACTGCATGTGTTCCCTGAAGCTTACTAGCTATGTTATGTCCAGCTACTATATATATATATATATATATATATATTTACTGTACTTTACTCATTGCACCACAAATCGTCTCATCTCTAAGGATTTGTCTGGCAAACATACGTCAAATTCTTAGTTGCTCGGTCATTACTCTGGTAGCCCATAAACTAAAACCATGATCACTACCGCTATGTTGATATAGTACATTTATGACAATATACTTATTTACAGACAGCAAATACAGCTAAAAACAAACAGACAGACAAACAGCGCACATAAATCTTTTACATTTTATCACGTGTATTAGCATTGATGTACTAACTTGATATATAAAAGATGCATTGACAGGCCGACAGGCAAACAGAGAGACAAACATACAGACAGGCCGACAGACAGACAACTGAGTGCAGACATGACGAGTTCAAAAGTTACTGGACTATTCAATTGTAATGCAGCAATGCAATGCAAGAGTGTTGCTGCAGAAGATAACAGAGTCTAGTATAGTGGTGACTCAGTTGGTGCCATTTGTAACTTTGTTAGTATATTGTCATCTGTTTGACTTTTAATCATAGTTAGGGACCTCTTGGGTCCAATTTGTCTTAGAACTTGTTGATTGTTGGCGTACTTTAGACTGTAATAATCATATTAGTCTTGTACAAGAAATATATGTATTGACAGACAGAAAGACAAACAGTCACACAGACAGACAGACAGATAGACAGACAGACAGAATAAGAAAGTGACAAATGACAGATTACAGAAGTACATAACAAGTAGAACTAAAATCAAACGGCTAGACTGTACAGGTAATTACTTTTATAAAGGAGCAATAGTACAATTGCAATTACAGAATTGACGAGATCTTGAAACTAAAATTAATTAACAGATTTCTATTGGTGCGCAGGTGATTATACTGTGGTATTAAAATGATTGGAGAAAAAGAAAAGAACGCTAATGCTGAGACTTACTCTTTCTCGCTATGATCTATATTTCTGCTTTGGTTTCCATAAAATGACGTTTTTAGATAGCAGCTAGCATTTCCATTCTATATGCTAAAAATTTAAAACATGACGAACACTTTCTACTTTAAAATATCTGGTTTCTATACGTAAACTTCCCTACCAGCTGCTTGTATACGTTTCTTCTTATCATTAACACGTTTGTCAAGTATATTATCTGTCGTCATGAGATAGTAGTAACTTTAGTAACGAATTTCTCACCCCAGAGTAGCCGCACAATAGAGACAAAGGTGAGATCGTAATGAGCTCAAGAGAACATTAGATTGTCTTCCATTTAAATAAACTCGCAAGCGCTCGCTACTTGCAAGAAATTTTAGAAGCAACGTACCGCAGTTTAGATGTACTAGAGTACTCATGTGCATAAATGAAATACAATTATGACAAAGTGTTTAAAACACAAACGGCAGAGTTTTTGTTTTGCAGTATGTTGCTTGGACTGACGTCTTTCAGAGAATCAAGATTAACGGTAGGGAGTCCTTCTTCCTGAACTTTCTCCACAACAAAATCGCCCAGCAGGACGTCATCACGACATGGGATCGTCTCGGTAGGAAGCTGTTTCTCTCCACTGAACCCGGCTTTCATAAAGCCATGTCCGTTGTCGATAATAATTGATGGAATACGATGAAGTTCCATTACACAACACAAAATGATGAAAATGCCCGTATGGAATGCGTCGAGTGATTATTGTGTATGGACCATCCATTTCAACTATATTTGAAATTATTAATTTTTGATGCAAATTTTTTTTAATCAAATCGTCATCGTTAGTCTCTGCAGATAGGCCAAATTGTATTTTGCTCGCTCTTCACAAACGCAGCTTACTGAGGGTCGATTCTAGTTAGATGCAATCACGGCACTAGCTGTTTGGGCGCTAACTTTAGGGTGGCCTGCAGGTAAACAAGAAATAGCCGACAGTTGATACGACAACGACGTTACTAGGACGAACACTTTTTTCACACCAGCGAAGACGCTGAAGTCACCACCGACGCCGACAACAACAAAAATGGAAGCGTTTATCACCAGAATGACTAGGAGACAATCAATTAGTTAATTAATCAACCACCGCAACAATGAAGACGAAGGCGCTTTTTTTATCCCAACAATGTCATTCCTACTGCGACAACAACGATAATGTTTTTGCAGCAGCACTGCCATCACCGCCTTTTCGCATAAGATGGCTCGTCGTTGGCGACGAAGACGTTTGCTGCCGACAGCGGCGGCGGCGGCGGCGGTGGCAAATAAGAGCGAAGGTCACTGGGCGGCGCAGGTGCGATCATCATGGTGGTTGTCTAGGCTACTACAAAAGAATAGAAAATTATTTGAAAGGAAAATGTGTCTTGGTCGTCAATGTTGTGGTACATGGTTGTTGTCTACGCCTTCTATCGTAACGCCTCTGTAGGGGCGCGTTTCTTTATTCTCTTCCGACTCGTCTGAAGAGAAAGAAGAGATTCTGCTTCGGTTTTTATATTCGCAGGAGGTGTTAGAAAAGTGGTCAGAGGTGTCGAAAGACTTTTCCGCCTCTTCCAGGAGAGTAGCTTAAGAGTTGGAAGTCAAGAAGTAACGTAATAAACTTTGCTGTGTTTCATTTTCGTTGTTGTTTAGTTAGCGCGTTCGTAGTTTGGGTTGCAGACAAATGACTTTCCGCGGAGAATTTAGTAGGTTAGTAGGCTGTAACGCGTATCATGACATTCAAATTTGCAAATTCTATGTTAACAACTGCTTTCAGCGACGTCTAACTCTTTCAACAGAACCAAGTAAGCGATTTCTGGCAACGCGCTCTTCACCCATTAGGGGGAAGAGAGCAATACTTTTTCAAGCTCTCCAGATGAAAAATCTCATTTCGCAATCAGAAAGAATCAACAACATCACTTCTGCTGCCACTCCTGCCAGTTGGAACGAAAATCGTCCATTGACACCGGCACATGTGCCACATCTTCCATGTCGTTTCTTTATTCGAACCTATTCCGTCGCCGCCTCTTCTTCCAGACAACTCTTCTGGTAGAGGTGAAAGACTCCTCAAGAAGAGACAGAAGAGAATAAATTAACGCGCCCTAGATGTTGTGGTCGGCGTCTGGCTACACCGTTAGTGTGAAAACCGTCTCCGTCCTTTCAGGAAACGTTGTCGTTTTGTCCGTTGTCATCCAATTTCTTGTTTCTTTCTGGTTCCAGTGATGGGCATGCTTAAGTGGAATAAGAGTCTATCTTTGACGAATCGACTTTTCAAAATATCGCAGCGATCCGGGCGATAAGAAGCACTTAAAGTGTTGCTCGTTTTATTCTGTGACGTTGCATGTGTCTATAGTGTTCTCAAGCGCAAAGACAGCACCGTGATTGCTTCTAATCGACACAGCGTTTCTGAAGACCGAGCAATTGATAAATGTTTGACATTCTTTGCAAATTTCTGATTGAACCAAGTTTGTATAAACATTAATAATTCCAAATATGTAAATATAGTCAAAATAGGTATTACAACTCCTAGTCCTACACGGAGGAAGTAGTCACTCGATGCACCCACCCATATGTGCATTTGTCATCAGTTTGTGTTGTGCAATATGGCCACTCCACATTCTCCGACAGCTGTTATCGACAACAGATCTGGCTTTATGAAAGCTGCATCGTTTTAGCAGATTCGAGAGAAACCGTTTTCTACGGTAACCTACGGTTTCTACGGTTTCCTACGATCCCAAGTTTGATGATGTTTTGCTAGGCGATTTGGTTTAGACGAAGAACAGGAAGATAAACTTCCTACCGTAAATCTTACTGCTCTGAATAAGGTAAGTCGAAGCAACATCCTGTATAAAACACAGTTTTTGCGTTTTAAACATTTCGTCACATTTGCAATTTTGCTTATACAAATGAGCAGGTTACTACAATTAGACTGCTCGCTGCTATGGTAATTTCTGGCAAGTGGCTCTAGCTTGCATGTTGTTATATGTAAAAGGAGGCCAATGTTCTAATGTGATGATGGTGATCTCACCTTTCTGTCTCTATTGTGCAGGTATTTTAGGGTGAGAAATTTATACTAAAATTACTACTATCCCATGATAAAAGGTAATATGCTTGTCAGACGTATTAGTGGTCAGAAGCTATGTAAAAGTGGCTTGTTAGACCAATATTGCAGTTGGATGGAAAGTAGGTAGAACACAGATTTCAAAGTGCCTCATTTTATCAAATGCTCATCAGTTTTGGAAGATTTAGCATTTCGTATAAAAATGCTGCCATTAATTAGCAGGGCCGGATGGAGACAGACAGACAGACAAAAACTCTCATCAATTCTTGCAGACTGTCAATCTATAAAAGACATGGCTAGAGTGATCAGATGTGGAGGACGTACTGCTGGCTGCTGGCTATACGCAATACCTAGTTTGCAAGATTACACATTGAGCAATGCAGAATTTTGCATGTCTTCTTTATTGCGACTTGGTGCGTCTTTGTCAGCTCTTAGAGCTATAGCCCGCTGTATTGCACAGTGCGGAGAGCTATTGATAACTTTGGATGCCATCTCCTTAAATTCAAGTTTGGAAGAGGTGCTATTTATCGACACGATCGAGTCTTATAACACTGTACATCAAATGTTATCCTCAGTTGGTTTGAGATGCAGGAAAGAAGTAACCGAACAATTTGAAGGCAAACAACGTCCAGACATTGCTGTGTACAACTTTGACAATGGCAAGAAGCTATTGCTGGACATAACCATCGCTCATCCTTGGGCTCAGAATTATATTGGTCGAAGTTGTACAACAGCAGGGTTTGCAGCAGCAGAACGAAACCGTATCAAGAACAACAAATATTTGCAAATGTCTACTGATCTAGGCTATCTATTTTGCCCATTCTCATTGGAAGTATTTGGTCGTTTGGGAGAGTTAGCAAGAGAGACACTGAAACAAGTGTCAAGATTGTCAGCACCGTTATCAGGATACTCACCAGAAGAGTTATTAAAGGAATGGCGACGCCGTCTGTCGGTTTGTTTACTGAAAGGAAATGCAAGGATCCTGTCCAACAAGGTCAATAACGTCATCGGAAGATAACAGCCATCAATGCCAAACACTTGTAATACAGTTACTGTTTGCCATTTTGGCTTAAACTTTACTTAGATGTTTCTATTTAATTTCTTGTAATTAGAACATTGAGTTATCGTAGTTGGCTTACATGTAGTTATTTCAATTTAGCCTATATGTATGCTACCGCTACTGTATTTGATGAAAAGTATTAAAAAGAGAGTGAAAGAATTTATGCGTTTTACTATGATTAGAAAATATTGATATATATATATATATATATATAGAAAGAGAAAGAGAGACAGAGCGACAAAGAGAGGAAGAGGGAGAGGGAGAGGGAGAAGGAGAGGGAGGGGGAGAGGAAGAGGGAGAAGGAGAGGGAGAGAGAGAGAAAAAGAGAGGCAGAAAGAAAGGGAGAGAGAGACGGAGAGGGAGAGGGAGAATGAAAGGGAAAGAAAGAGGGAGAGGGAGAGAGAGAGGGAGAATAAAAGGGAGAGAAAGAGAGAGAGAGGGAGAGGGAGAGAAAGAGGGAGAGGGAGAGGAAGAGAGAGAGGGAGAGAGAGGGAGGGGGAGAGTGAGAGGGAAAGGGAGAGGGTGAGGGAGAAAGAGAGGGACAGAAAGAAGGAGAGGGAGAGGGAATGGGAGAGAGAGAGGGAGAGGGAGAAGGACAGGGAAAGGGAGAGGGATAGAAAGAGGGAGAAAGGAAGAGGGAGATGGGAGAAAAGGAAAAAAAGGAGGGGTAGGGTTAGTGGAATAGAGGGAGCGAGGAAAGAGAGAGGGAGAGAGGGAGGGAAGAAGGGAAGGAGAAAGGGAGGAAGGGATTGAGAGAAGGAGGGTGGGAGAGAGGAAGGGAGGGAGGAAGGGAGGGAGGGAGGGAGGGTGGGAGGATATGTTTAAAAAAAAACACTTTATTTTCCAATCAATGTATTCCAGCCAAGTAATTGAACGTACTGTACTATTTAAACAGCAGTGTACACATTGATTGTTAATTAGTTTTATTTATAATTTAAATTCTTTTTTATTTTATAAAGTATACTGTTGTTTTAATTTTGCCTTGTATAATAAATAAGAAATTTACGAACTGTATTTATTAACTTGTAAACATCTTGATATAATACAGTACGTTGCAAAATCATCTATCGTTTAGACAAACACACACACACACACACACACACACACACACACACACACACACACACACGCACACACACACACACAGACACACAAGGTTAGGTAGAGCGGCTTCGTGTTTACTCGAAAGCATTCATGCGTGGGTCACCAAAAAATGAATCGTCTTTAGATCGCTTATCAACAACATTCACAATGAGAAAAACCTAAACTATACTGGACTACTGAAATTGTGGACATCTGTAGATAAACAGCTATATGAACGGTTGAATGTAGCGAGAGTGGAATTGAATTTACTCGAAGAACAAGAACTTTTAGATGACGGAAACTGTTCTTGTAGTTACCTTTTATAAGTGGGTGTTGTAAGTACGTCGCCGTTTCAAACTTGCCCACTGTCTAATATCAACAAAAATTAAGTAACTTTGAAAATGAAGTCACAGAAGTTTGCTAATCATATTTTCAATCCATACAGAAAAAGCAGCTTACGTGCATGACCATCACTATATAGCGCAGTAACTTTATAGTCTATTCGGTTGCTTCACGTCTCATTGCAAAAGGTCATGCAATCTTGACCCTTTAAAGGATTAGCTTCTAACATAAAACAAAGCAAGGAGTCTTGTGACGACTGTTAGTATCTAGGATGGGCTGTAGATTTGTACGTTTTCCTATGATCAAAGTAAAATTTAAACAAAATATTATTAAATGTATGATGCATATTTTCTTTGTTTTTGTTTATAGACTTGGAATAACCCGTTACATAGACTTCAGAGATAGAGAGAGAGAGAGAGAGAGAGAGAGAGAGAGAGAGAGAGAGAGAGAGAGAGAGTGAGAGGGAGAGAGGGAGAGAGGGAGCGAAGGAGAGAGGGAGAGAGGGAGAGAGGGAGCGAGGGAGAGAGGGAGAGAGGAAGAGAGGGAGAGAGGGAGAGAGGGAGCGAGGGAGAGAGGGAGAGAGAGAGAGAGAGAGGCAGAGAGGGAGCGAGGAAGAGAGGGAGGGAGGGAGGGAGAGAGGGAGAGAGGGAGGGAGGGAGAGAGGGAGAGAGGGAGAGAGAGAGAGAGGGAGAGAGGAAGAGAGCGAGAGAGGGAGAGAGGGAGAGAGCGAGAGAGGGAGAGAGCGAGAGAGGGAGAGAGGGAGAGAGGGAGAGAGGGAGAGAGGGAGAGAGGGAGAGAGGGAGAGAGGGAGAGAGGGAGAGAGGGAGAGAGGGAAGGGGAAAAGGGAGAGCTGGGAAGAAGAAATAGAGGGAGGGAGGGAGAGAGGGAGGGAGAGTAGGATGGTATGTTTTAGCAATACCGCTTTATTTTCCAATCAATATATTCTAGCCAAATAATTGAACGTACCTTACTATATAAACAAGAATGTACTCATTGACTGTTAATTAGTTTTATTTATAGATTCAATTTTTGTATTTTATAAATTTTAGTTTTGTTTTAATTTTGCCTTGTAGAAAAAATTAGAAATTTACGAAACCGTGTTTATTAACTTCTAAAGTTTCTTGTTATAATACAGTACAAAGCAAAATCATGTATCGTTTACACACACACAAACACACACACACACACACACACACACACACACACACACACACACACACACACACACAAGGTTAGGTAGAGCGGCTTCGTGTTTACCTGAAATCATTCATGCGTGCGTTAACAGAAAATGAATCGTCTTTAGATCGCTTATCAATGACATTCACAATGAGAAAACCTAAACTACACTAGACTACTGAAACTGTGGACATCTGTAGATAAATAGCTCTATGAACTGTTGCATGTGACGAGACTGGAGTTGAATGTACTCTAAGAACAAAAAATTTTATACGACGGAAACTGTTCTTGTAGTTACCTTTCATAAGTGGGTGTTGTAAGTACGTCGCCGTTTCAAACTTGCCCACAGTCTAATATCAATTAGAATCACGTAACTTTGAAAATAAAGTCACAAATGTTTGCTCTTCAAATTTTTAATCCAAACGGAAAAAGCAGCTTACGTGCCTGACTATCACTATATAGCGCAGTAACTTTATAGTCTATTCGGTTACTTCGTGTGTCAATGCAAAGGGCCATGCAATCTCGGCCCTTGAAAAGATTTGTTTCTAACATAAAACAAAAGCAAAGAGTCGGCTAACGCCTGTTAGTATCTAGTATGAGCTGTAGATTTATACGTTTTTTTATGATTAAAGCAAAATTCGAAACAAAACATTATTAATTAAATGTGTGATGCACATTTCCTTAATTTTTGTTTATACACTTGGAAAGACCCGTTACATAGACTTAAGAATGATTAAACCGAGCAGAACATGCTACTCACTGAAAATCGATTTTATGGATTACCTAGATATGGGAGATATAATTTTCAAAATTCCAAGTTACAGGACTATACGTCTGTAACTGTAAGGGTATGTAGTATAGATCTGTACCAGTGTGGGAATGTATACACAATAGATATACAGTAATACTATACATAGTATCAGGAGTGGGATATCAGAATCAGAGGCAAAGAGCAGAAAAGCATTTGCAATCTTGAGGTAGTAAATGCAATTGAATTTCTGCACATCAAAACAGACTCAGTGCAACAGATAAAAAGTGGAACTGTGCAAGATGAAACAATGAAACAGCTAAGAGCAGTAATTAAACAAGGATGGCCACAAACGAAACAAGAACTACACTCCTTGGTGGTACCATACTTTTAGATTAGGAATGAGCTATTAGTGCAGAATGATGTCATTTTTAAAGGAGAAAGAATTGTCATTCCTTTCAAACTGCGACACATGATATTAGAAAAGATACACTTTGCCCATTTAGCAATCAATGGTTGCATAAGGAGAGCAAAAGAATGTTTGTTTTGGCCAGGCTTGATAACAGCAATAAGGGACTATGTAGACCGATGTGAGACAACAGACTGTTTGATCACAAACAGCATAAAGAAACTTTTATGTCCCATAAAGTTCCATCACGAGCTTGGTCAAAAGTCGGTAGCGATTTGTTTGAAATAAAGGATCATTATTATTTAGTCTTAGTGGACTACTACAGTTCCTTCATTGAAGTTGTAAGAGATACAACAACAAATATAACAGCATCATCAGGGCCATGAAAAAGCAATTTGCCCAATATGGAGATACCAAACACTCTGATCACAGATCGTGAACCGCAATACACCTCAAATGAATTTTAGGATTTTGCCAAAGCATGGGAATTTCAACACAACATGTCTAGTCCTAGACATCATCAAAGTAACGGGTAAGCAAAAAATGCTGTTAAAATATTGAAACTATCATGAGAAAATAATAGAATTGTGGCAGAGCCCCCTGGGCAGCACTACTTAAATATGGTAATACCACCACCGAGGAGATGGAATCGAGTCCAGCTCAAGGAATGATGAGCAGACGAACAAAGGGATTCTTGCCAACAACAGAAAATCTTCTCAAGAGACACATTCAGGATGACATGGCCAATATACAAAGGAACAAAAGAAAACATAAAATCTATGACTACGACAGCCAAGATTTTGAGGGAGTTGTAAGCAGAAGCTGGGGTGATGAGTGAACCCTTTAGTCATGGCAAAGAGTGGCAAAAGGCAACAGTGACAAAACTAGTAGGACCAAGATCATATGAAGTAAAGACAACAAAAGGTACCAAATTGATTAGAAACAGAAAAGATTCGAGACAAATGAAACAGAACACAGTTAAAAATCAGAAGCTGAGCCAAGTGACTGGTAAAGGGATGACAGGAGTAGGCTTGCCATTGACAAGAACACCAAGTCAAGAAAGAACACATGTACAACAGCAACAGACCAGTTCTAAGCAGACTCAGTAAAGTAGTGGTAGAATAGCTAAAATGCTAGCATATTTAGCAGATTATATGCTGTGCTAGCGTAGAGTAAGAGAACTCCTGTTTTTGGTAAAGAAGGAAAGGTGTAAGGGTATATAGTATAGATATGTACCAGAGTTGGAATGTATGCACAATAGATATAGAATACTACTAAAGTAACTAATCTTCGTTTTCAGTGATTTGTTATGGAAGCTCGAGAGACGTCTATGTAGACTGTGGTGAATTGATGATATTTGTGTCATCTTTCACGACGAGGTCTTTTCTTAGTGACAATGTGCTCAATTTTGGTGTCGGGAGGTTACACTAAAGCTTTTGTCAAGCCTGCAGGAAAACGGATTTGAGCAGTTAGACTTACGAACTTGATCATCTCATGGAAATCAGAGAAATCAAACACGAATATACGGACGACGGATAACACTCACCATAATAGAAAAATTTATCTTGCAGACAAAAGTGAGCCAATCTCAGTGCCTTGCAGACTCGTGCGCGTACAACAACAACAGGTAAGTTACGTGTTGGACTGAAGTTTGCAAAATAGTCTGTTTTTCAATTGACTAAATCAATGCAAGTTTGCACTACTAGAATAAAATTGCTTGTTGGCAGCAGTTGCGTGTTCAGTGATCCGTGCACGGATTCGTGATCTATTTCTATATTACTATTAGCTTGATTGTTGAATGCACAGAAGTGTGACAAGGTATATTCCTAATCTAATATTGAACAACCACCATTCCACAATATCGTACGCAAACAAACTTTGTAAACTTTAAGTAGCAAGAAGTATATTCAAATGCGTAAGATTTAAAAATAAACATTAATTCAATTAAAGAACGTCCACCAGTTAAAAAAATTATTGCCCTATAGTCAAATAAATAATTTTGCTTGTCAAATAGATAATTTTGTTCTTGACTATTATAAGTTCTTGTTATGCGCAATAAGCAATTTTCTTGCTCAGAGGGTTTGTTTTATGTTGATCTCTTTTGTAAACGTCCAAAAAGAATCTATCACTCGGTGTGCCGAGTCATCGATTCACAACCCATATAGAAACAAGCTGCACTTTACAAATCCATAATTTTGTGCGGCGGTTCTTCATTGCTGAAGTCGTTTTCTGCTAGATTGTCTACCGAACGTAACAATTTTATGAAGGTTAGAACGCCTGTCAAGGTCATTGCACATATGAGTGTGGAAACTAAATGGTGACCTATGAGGGACACAATATGTAACTACAATATAGTTAAAAGATACCGCTATTCTAAGGAGACACAGTGATATTGTCTTGAACTCTAAGCCTAAGCGTTATTTATCTGTTATCGAAAATTAAATTGGTGTTGTCACTGTCAGCTTAAAATGGTAGGTTGCATTAGGTGATTATTGTGAGTCATTATACGCAAATCAAAAGGTTATCAAATACTTGTCACTCTCTTTGTGTTTCTACTCTAATTGGGAAATTGTTGAGAAGTGGATAATTTGTGCATTAATTAATATATTAAATTACTGGAACGTTAAAGAATGCTCGTCGATTTGTAGGTTTTGAAAATTTCTATTTTGCAGACGTATCAATTAAAGATAAAACAAAATTATAAAAAAAGAATTAATTAATAAATAAATTTTTTATAAGAACTTTCTAAATTAGCCATACAACTGCTCTAACAATTAGGCACACAGACCACATACTTGAAGCAAAGGCGCATGCAGACAGGCAGAAAGACAGAACGACCTACAAACATTAGACATAGACAAACAGACTAACAAATTGATAGATGTAAAACTGATGGACTCGAATCACTACGTCTACTCAAAGCTCTTTTCTCATCCCAGCTAGTCTCTTGCCACCAAGTGCATAAACAGTCTGCGGTACCGAGGCCAACTAGATTTGTTCTTTTATCTAAGAAGGTCAACTGTATGTAGTCAACGCTTAATCTATTTGGTGCTGCTAAAGCAACCGTTAATCTCTGTAATTTGCATTCGATTTAAAACAAATTTGCATATTGATTGACAAGAACGAACTATAATGTCAAATATTGTCAAGTGGGCGGTCTCTCTCTCTCTCTATATATATATCGATTTATCCGTCGAGTCATTTCCCATACCGGCATTTGTCTTCAGTTTCGTGTTGCATACGTTATGGCAAGTCGACGTCTTCCGACAATAATTATCGACAACGGAACAGGCGTTTTGAAAGCTGGACTGAGCGGAGAAGAACAGCATCCTGCCGTGGTCATGCACCGTAGCGCTATCAAGTGTGACATTGAGCGTCATGCTCTTGCACCTGTAGATCTCATGGA
Organism: Corticium candelabrum; assembly: GCF_963422355.1. Taxonomy (NCBI): domain Eukaryota; kingdom Metazoa; phylum Porifera; class Homoscleromorpha; order Homosclerophorida; family Plakinidae; genus Corticium; species Corticium candelabrum. The sequence goes on along the minus strand of NC_085087.1, from coordinate 2,981,780 downwards.
CCGACCTCGATCGCACCTAGATTTTGAATTGTTGACGGAAGTGAGTCGAAAGAACATGCATGCTTTGCAAAATCAGTAACTTTTGTATACATTTTACAAATCATTGAATTTCGTGTTTGTCACAATTTGTTATAAGTAGAGAGAGATTGTCAACAACAGATACGTATTGAGCATGCATGGTTGACTGCATGGATACTCGAATCACCATGCATTCATCAGGCAAAGACATCGATCCAGATTGGACGCGACGAACTGTCGTCCGTCCGTCCATTCGGCAACATTTCGCGAAGTCGAGCATCTAACGCCTCCTTGGCCTCGGGCGAGAATGTTACCGTAACACTTCTAGCTACAACCAAATGGCGTGACAAAGGATTTATAGCGTCGTTACGGTCATGCGTAATGCATTGGTTTAGTTCATTTTTTGTTCCGACGTCGCGCTAGTTGACATTGAGTTGTCATTCGAAGTTCGTGCACATTAGAGGAATATGCAGATCATGCTAAAACATGTATACGATTGCATGCAATGATTTATGCTGATAATCGATCAAACATCCGCATGCAAGTCATTTCTAGGTTTCATGCAACAATGTAGAAAGTCACGTGCACTTTTTGATGTGGAATAGAGCGTGTCTTACAGTATCTAGTGAAGATTTGTTAGCTAGCGTTTTTCTACAGTGGTTTACTTTATAGTTCCAGGGTGTGGTATGCCGTGTGCCAGTTTGTTCTTTTGTTTCGAATGGCAATTGTTGTGCACATGTAACTACAGTAACTGTTGTAAGTACACTCTAGAGTTGCTGACTACCGTGTGGTACGCGTGTAGTCCCGTCGCCACGGGCACGACGCATGTACTCTACACGGTTGCTTACTTTCTCTACGATTTGATCAGAACGTACAATCATCTGCCTATATACGTAAAAACTGCGAATTCGTGAAAATGCTTTGGTTAGTGTAACAAACAAGCGAAAGATATTTCTAAATGCTTGTCATAAACGTTTAGTAAATGGCATCGTCATACAGTACATTGAGCGAAAACTATTTTTCTTTATCTGTGAAAAGCGATGTCTCATCAAGTAAATAATGAATATTTTTTACAATGTAATAATTGTAATGATTTGTAAACAGTAAATATTTGAATTGATTTTGGAATTAACCATTTTTAAATATTCTTGCGAAAATGCTAACTAGAAGCTCGTAACTCACAATACATTCTTAACTAAACGAGGTTCACAATATGCGACGAAAAGCAGTCGATTCCAGATCCGTTCCGTCGCGTCGCGTCTAATAAATTAAAGGACAACGGATTATTGTGCCTTTACGTTATACGCGTATACGTTGCGTGACTGTGCCGACTTTGACGGACAGGACATAGAATTCTGTTCTATCTCATTGTCAATACCGCACGTGGTCTTCGGTCGAGCTGAAATAAAATTGAGTAGATGACCAATCAGCGCAAAGGGCTAAGATTCCAATTAGCTCATGTGAATATCTCGTATAATCGCTGAAGACAATGACGAACATTTCTATACACTTCCTTTTACACACTTACTTTTCTTCTGCTTCTTTGGAGTGCCACAGCATACACAAAACGACAACAGAATTTTCTTTTCGCTAAGAAATTGAGTTGAAATCCTTGAGTACGCAGAGTAGACTACGCTACAAATTGCGTCAACGTTTGACACTTTTGTAACGAACCTGCCTGCAAACGTTACAAAACGGAACGGACTGCTGTACGTTACATATTGTAAACCCGGTCTAAGTTAGTTGACTGAGATGTTTAGTTGGCGTTTATGTACATGTGGCACATTACCAATTGCGTTGTTGTGTGAGAGTATGTGTGTTTAGATGTATACATGCACTGCAGTCTAAATACAATTTTACTGAGCAATATCAAAATTATTAGAATTATTGAATAAATTGTAATGTTTCTATTTTTATTGTTTAGATATGGAAAGACATGACAAGACAATTGAAAATCGATTTATCCGAACACAACATCGTCCTCAATGAAAGTGAAATGTACATCAAATCCGACATTTCAACAATGCAAGAAATTATGTTTGAAGAATTCAGAACGCCAGGACTCTACATTGGCAAGGAATCCGCGTTCTCACTCATTTGGCATCGCAAGCCGACCGGCGTTATTGTAGATTGCGGTGATTACATTACGTCTGTTGTACCCTTTCACAACAAACATCGTCTTTCGAATAACTGTCTACTTAGCTACGGCGGTCGGAATGTTACTCTGAAATTTTTCAGAAGTCTATCTAGAGAGGGATACGACGAGCTAGACTTTAGCAATCGTCATCATTTTGAAGTATTGAGAAAGATTAAAGAGGAACATGGATATTCAACAATTTGGAGAAAAAATCTGAAAACAAAAGAGCAACTCCAACCACTGAAAGTTTCTTGTGAACTAGTACCCAGAAACGTAAGTCATGTAGAAAGTATACAATATGTTAATAAGTGACTGCATGAAGCAAGGTTAGTGTGGGAGAACGCTTTACCGGTTTTACTTGTAGAATTTGCCTAGATTGTGGCCTCAGCTTGGAGTCACAACTTTTGATATTTCTTATTATTTTCTATTCTATATATTAATCTAGTCAAATTTCATAGTGTACGCTTTGTGCTAAACATTCTAGACAAATGATTTCAGACATGATTAGTTTCTCTAGCAATGCTCTTCCGTTGGTATCAGAGGAAATTGACCAAATGTGATTTTTGAGTGCATGATGTTTTACAGCAAAACAGATGTTTTTTTTAAATTGATGACTATTATGTAACCTTTATTTTTATTCTGTTTTAGGTAACAAAAATTAACGAAAATATGCCTCATCACCATAAAAGGCAACCATGCATGCTTAGCCTACTGATCATAAGAGTTTGACTTCAAATCGAAAAATATCAATACGTCATTCATATTTTTGCGCATGAACACAGACATCTTTACTAATAAATTTCTGCCCGAAGCGGGCGCGCATCTCCTGTCTTACCAACTAAATTTATATATGTATGCATATATATATATATATATATATATATATATATATATATATATATATATATATATATATTGTCTAATAATTTTATTGAAATACAATTTAATTTGTAAATTTTATGGCTGCTTTATTTATCACCCGACTTTCAACGCTGCAGATAGTTTCTTTCTGCCTCGGTGCTTCTACAGTTTTCGTGAAGCAAAAGGAATTCAAAATGCCGTCTTCAAAGCCATCAAGACACAAATCGACTCGGTACAACAACAGCTCCTCGAATCTGTGCTTTTGTGCGGTGGCTGCACTCTCTTGACATCGTTTGCAGACGCGCTTGCATTGACGACTGACGATCTTAAAAAGTTTCCAAAACCTGTCAACGTCATTAAGATTAAGAATCGTGAACACAGCGTTTGGCTTGGAGCAAATAAATTCGCGATGAAGGAGGAATGCATTAGTCAACTTAAGGTTACGAAAGAGGAGCATGATGAAGTGGGAGAGCACATTTATAGAAAAAGATCTGACAATGAATCGGCAGAGGCTAGTTCTAGAGGAGAACGGGTCCGTCGGGATGATGTATCCAGAGAGGCTATTTCTAGAGGAGACCGGGATGTCGCAGCGCACTTGTACTTCTCTAGCGGCACACGGAGTGAGTAATAAAATACTCTTCTGTATTGTCAAAGACTATAGAATGATATAATCATTTGTCCGCGTAATGATTCGTTGCAGTATCTACAATTATTATTCACATTTATTGTGTGCAAAACAGGGCTGTTAATTAACATAAACTGTTTTAATAATTAATTAAGTTTCTATTGCTTCTAAAGTAACCAAATGTGATACTTTCATGTAAGGCAATAGTGGGTGGGACGCGTTTGTCTGCTATTCGTTTAGTCGTCTCGACATTCCGGTATTCTCTACGTCTTAAGAACTACTTTAGTCTTCCAAGGCTTATCATCGACAGCAGGAAGACTGTTTCAAAAGCTGGCCTCAGTGGACATAACCTGCGTTCGACAGTCAAAAGGCAAAGCCCTAATACGATCGATGAAGTTGCATTGAGTCACAATCTTTCAAATCTCGATCGAAGCCAACGACGCTCTGTTACAAATTTTGATCGTCTAAAAGAGGTGAGTAAACAGTTGGTGCTGAAACGATATTTGCAGTGTGAAGTAGTGAGATGTTAAAGTAAATATTTTTGTGACAGCACCAATCTACTTACTAACTATTGACATAAATTACTAATCAGGAGGCAATGTCTATATAAATATATATATATATATATATATATATAAACCAAGAAATATTTATGATATGAATATTATTAGAATTTGACTACACTTGACTATTTTACACTATTATTGCAAATTTTAATATTTACAGTTTTTCTTAGGCAACACCGTTAGCATTAACTGCTACATAACTTAGACTGCTGTCAATGTTAAAGTATGCGCGCCTGCGTGTGCGTGTCTGTGTGTGTGTGTGTGTGTGTGTGTGTGTGTGTGTGTGTGTGTGTGTGTGTGTGTGTGTGTGTGTGTGTGTGTGTGTGTTGTTCCGTGTGTGTGTGTGTGTGTGTGTGTGTGTGTGTGTGTGTGTGTGTGTGCGTGTGTGTGTGCATGTGCGTGTTATAGTGGATATGGTAGAATCAAGGCATATGCATATGTGTAAATTAATAATAATTGTCGTCTGCCTGTTATTATGTCTGTCTGTTTGTTTGTCTGGTTGTGTGTCTGTTTGTTTGTCCATTTGTTTTGTCTGTTTGTCTGTTTGTCGGTCTGTCTGTTTTTTTGTTTATCTGTTTTGTCTGTCTGTCTGTTTTTCTGTCTGTCTGTTTGTCCATCCATATGTTTGTTTGTTCATATGTATGTTTGTATTATAATAATTATTAAATAATAATTAAATTATTGAATAATAATAATAATAAAAATAATCATAATTTATTTACTCTCACTAAATGCAGCTCCATTATCACCGCCATCATACCATTCGCCGAACGTATGACGTCTTTCAGACTAAATCCTTATAGTCTATTACGGCGGTCACGATGTGTCCAATCGCCTCTTTAAGAATGCTATGGATATACATGGATAATTCGACTTTAACAATTTTGCTTATCTCGAGATTGCTAGGGGAGACAAGGTCAAGTTATAATGTTTAGGGATTCGAACGCGGAGTTTTCAACCGGGTAGATGTGACATGTACTCTACTGAGAAAGGAGGTAAGTTGTAATCGATTTTGGTAATTTTGAATTTTTAATTGACGTCTTAATTATTTGACATGTTAACTAATTGTTGATATATTATTAATTAATTAATTTTTATTGAATTATCGATTGACGTGTTCATTATAAATTGACGTGTAATAAGTTATTTAAAACGCAACTGTATAAAGTAGAGGACACTCATTACCTATATACCGTCATTTTAAAGAAGCGTTGAATACAGATCGATAATGTGCATAAGCAAGTAAAATATTTAATCTGTGATGAGAAGTCACTGAATCACACACCAGCGCCAGCGCATCTTAACGGACCGGATATAAAAAAACATTAATTGAAAACATACTAATGCATAGACGTATACATAACATAACTAAAGACTGGGTTTCTAACCCTTTCTGCCAGACTACTAATTTAACTGTTTGTGAGACGTGATACCACACATTTGGCCTCTCCAAAGTTTAAATATTTTATATATATTATTGCTCTGATTCTCGACGAAAAAGTAATTCTTAATCAAATTGTATTTCTGTTGATGATCTCAGTAGTTCAATAAAAACATTAATTTCATAAAGAAATTGAATTTTATCTTTATGTAATACCAGGGATCATTCCGATCATTTGAAATCGACCCCTATGTATAAACATAACTTATTACTACTTCTGTAAATGTGCAGTTTTTGATTTATAACTGCACATACAAACTTGTACTGATCGTGGTAATATTTGAAATATTTGAAATATTTGATATTAATATTTCTATCTATATTAGTTATCTGAAAGTTAATTTAGCTGCGAATTATTAAGTTACAATGCATATATAATGAATATAAATTTTTCACATTTTGTTGGCAGCTAACCAGTGAGTATTTATACCAGTATCCACATTTTGATTAGCAGACATAATCATTCTTTATCTTGGATAAGATGATTGATGATTTTCTGAAGCAGAATTGCACACAAGCTGCTCTTTAAATTTATCCTTAGGAGAGTTATGCTGAGAACTTATGAACTTGGTGACATGTTGCCAAAGAGAAAATATTCTCTCTCATGACACAGTTCTCAGAACTTCTGAGTCTCATGAGAGTTATGAAGTCGTGAGAGAGAATGATAATTAACTAGTGCAGTGAAAATAACCAACTAACTGATTCCTAAACCTTCTGTGTTGTGCATGTTGTTGATGATAACTGATGAAGCTAAAATCTTACAATCAACAAGATCGTAGAATGTACACAGTATACAAGTATGCAGAGTTCTGGCATACTAAAAATGAATTTTGTGATATTCAACTCATGCCAGAATGGATTTAATGTATAACTTAAAGATGATGTAGTGTATTGATACTAATCAGTAGGAGAAGTTATTGATATGGAATGAGTTACTATTAAAAACTTGTATTGGTCGTTGGAGATGAGAAGAGTTGTAGCGAGCTTAGTAGAGTTAGTGTCTAGTTTGGTTGTGCGTATAGAGTTTATTGTAAGGAAATATTACAGCAGTGCTCAACCCGTGTACGTAACAACTGACGATAAGGATGTTACAAGCAGAGCATACGCTGGGAAGTGTAGAAGAATGTGATTCAGACAAAACGGAGTGGACAGAATACAAAGAAAGGTTATATCTGTACCTGAAGGCAAAGGGTCTTGCAGGTAATGGTGACGGTATAGAAGAGCAGAAAGCGGCAATATTCCTTACTATTATTGGCAGCACAACGTACAGGCATCTCCGTAGCCTGACGTCACCTGAATTATCAGTTACGAATACATTAACGAAAATGTAGTCAGACCAGCTAGCTCCCAGGTCATTCATTATATTTGCGAAGAAGTTCAAGTTTAGAAAGCGACATCAAAGGAAGGAGAGAGAGTTGCAAAATTCACTGCAAAGCTAAGACGTCTCACAGAGCATTGTTAATTTGTGGAGAAATTAGAGGAACAGCTAGCGGATCAGCTAGTGTTGGGTTTACGGAATGCTACAACCCAGAAGAAGCTGCTGTCAGAACGCAATCTCACCATGTCGAAAGCTATGAAGATAGCGGAAACGGAAACGGGTCACCTGCGATGCACAATGACAGATCGCAATGGTGACAACTAAAGTAGTGGCGCCGTACGTGGACGTGGTACGTTACAGAGAAAGGATAAAGAAATTTACAGAAATCTAGAAAAGCTCTAGATTTTTCAAGAATGCATGTCATCGATGCGGAAAGAAAGGTCATGCAACACTGAAATGTTGGCATCGTGTCGAAGACTGCAGAAAATGCAGTAAACGTGGTCATATCTCTCGAGTGTGCAAGCCAGAGAAGCGGAAAATTAAAACCTGGAAAAAAACGAGTGGAACTGTCGTCGTATGTTGAAAACAAAGAGAATAATAAGATTACAATTAGAGTAAAGGCGGGACAAAGCCTAAGCGTACACATGCAAGTGGACGGAGTCAGGCTTCCTATGGAAATGAATGCTGGTGCATCAGTATCAACTGTCAATATGGCAGAGATGTTTTGATAAGCCACTTCAGAAATCAAATTTGTTGCTTACAACTTATTACAATTAAACGAGCAACGTGATTGGCCAGACCATGTTGCAATGTAAAATATGATGGTCAGGAAGAAACCTCTCCTTTGATTGTAGTAGCAGAAAATGGTCCGACTTTATTTGGCAGGGACTGGCTGGACAAAATTGAAATAGACTTGAAAGGCTTTAAAGTACAGCACGTAGTCAAAGACAGACACACAAACACTGATCAAGGTGTATGAGGAACTGTTTCTGTCAGGTAAGGGTTGGAACTTGGAAAGGTATATAGCAAAGCTTTTCTTGAAGCAAGGAGCAGTGGCCAAGTTCTTCAAGCCACAGAATGTACCCTATGCAATAATAACGGCTTTGAAAAGAAACTCGACCGATTTGAAACGGAAAGAGTATTGGAAAGAATATCATGGAGTGAATGTGCATCACCCATAGTGGCTGTTTCGAAATCTAACGACTCAGTAAGGATTTGTGGAGACTAAAAAGTGTCAATAAATCCCAGTATGAATGTGGATCAGTATCCATTACCAAAGCCTGACTAGATGTTTGCAGAAATTGCAGAGAAAGCCAAATTACAAACTAGATCTGGTCCAAGCTTACCAAAAGGTTTTGTTAATAGAAGAATCAAAATTTTTTTGTTGTAGTAAATACACATCGAGCATTGTACCAGGATACAAGACTACCCTTTGGAATGATCAGCGCCCCAGTAGCGTTTTAGGACATTATGGAACGCGTGTTGCAAGAAATTCGTAGTGTCGTTTGTTATCTAGACGACATCCTCATCACAGGAAAGGATGCTCAAGAGCATTTAACCAATTTGGAAGCAGTTCTAAAGCGATTGCAAGATTTTGGTATGAGATTGAAACGAAACAAGTGCCAGTGGATGCAGATCAAAGTGGAATACTTGGGTTATTACATACAAGCACAAGGACCAGGACGAAGCAATGTACAAGAACTAAAGTCGTTCTTGAGACTGGTACACTATTACGGTTCTTTCTTGAATAATCTCTCAATGACTTGTAGACCACTGAAATGCAACTGCTAGGAAAGAGTCAACCATGGAAATGGAGCAAGGATTTCAGGGAAGCCTTTTACAAGTTGAAGGAACGACTTGTTTTAGCTCAAGGATTAGTTCACTACGACAGTGAGTTATCGTTGCGGTTAGCATGCGATGCTTTAGCATATGGAATTGCAGCAGTACTATCACATACTATGCCTGATGGAAGTAAACGTCCTATTGGTAATGCTTCAAAACCTTGAGTATAGCAGAGCAACATTATAGCCAAATAGAGAAAGAAGCACTTAGCCTAACGTTTGGTGTAAAAACGTTTCACCGATTTCCATATGGAAGAGCATTCACTTTGTTTACAAACCACAAGCCCCTGACTACGATCTTTGGATCTAAGAAGGGAATACCGACACTAACAGGAGCTAGATTGCAAAGATGGGCAATACTACTCATGGCATATCAATACCAAATTGATTATCGATACACAAACCAACAGAGCAATGATAATGGATTATCAAGATTACACTTGAAAGAGAGTCACGTTGACGAGAACAGTTAAGCTCACGTAAGCACGGTCAATTTAATGCAACCGGACTCAATACCAATCACCAATGCTGATTTGAGACAAGCTACCAGAAAAGATCTATTGTTGTCCAAATTGCATAAAAATGGATGGTCTGCAAAAGTTAAAGAAGAATTACGAGCACATTTTGCAAGGAGACTAGAGATTACCGTGGAAGATGAGTGCCCTTAATGGAGAATTCTAGTAATCATTATACAAAAATTTTAATTTCAGTTGCTCAAAGAATTACATGAAAGTCATCTGAAAATAGTGAGAATGAAAGCAATATCACGGAGACATATTTGGAGGCCTGGAATAGATAGGGCCAAAAAAGGAGTTGCTAAGAGATGTAGCGCATATCAAAGATGGAACAAAGAGCCAGGAATGGTTACTTTATATTTCTGGGTGTGGCCGGATACCCCATTCCAAATGATCCATGGGAATTTTGCAGGACCATTCCTAGAGACGAACGTTTGTTGTGAACGCTTATTTGAAATGGATGGACGTCATACCGATGTCTAGAACCACCAGTGAGGTTACGATTGAAGCAGTTCAAGATCTGTTTGCTTGTAGGTCTGTAGATCTGTAGCGAGACTGGTACAGTTAGTGCCTAGTGTGCGTATAGAGTGTATTGTAAGGAAATATAATACTGGTGCTGAACCCCGTGTATATACGTAAGAGATGATTAATCTATTACTCACAAATATGCTTCTTAGCACTAAACAAGATGTACTAAAGGTTATATTAATTATTATTTTAAAAAATTACAGTTTACAAAGACGTTTGTCTACAGTTTAGCCAATTACTACAATTTGCTATAGAGCACAAGGTCACTACAAAAAATCTTTAATCAGTCCTAGTCGACTGTGCCCGTATGTGTACAATGCCCAATACAGGAAAGACCACTTACTTAAAAGTAGGTCGATCACTTTTCTCACCGCTCTGCAACAGACAAACTGAAGAGACAAAACCGGCTATTTAGTAGCCTAAATATCCAAAGCGAACCTCTCAATAGACGTCTCAATTCGTCTTGTAGAAATGCTATGAAAGCGACTGACCGAGATATGATCCGAATATCCGAGTATTTGTCTCTCAAATTTCACGTACTCCCGTAGCAACAGCAGGATGAGCACAAACATCAGCCTGTTAGTCTATTAGCCAGCGGTAATGCCTACAACATTAGCCTCAGATCTTCTTCTGAAGAGAGACAATCACTCGAGATCTGATCTGATGACCGAGATTTATGTCCCGTGAGTCATCCGTCTTTTTCGTTGTCTGCAAGAGTAGATATTGACAAGACAAAACAACAATTTGGCCAAAGGAAGTCTTATAATGAGCCTATCAACAGAGATGACTTGCGTCTCAAACAAAGTTGTTTGAAAATGTGATGGCAAGCACTGACCGAGATATGATACTCTGTGACCGAGAATAGGTGCGATCCGTTTTCAAGTCTACAGCAGCAACGTTGCGACGGATGCTGACATGACCTGCTCTACCTAGTTGTTATCCAGTAGGACTATGAAGCTAGCATAGCAGCTAGGTCTGGCTGCAGGTATTGGCAGAAAACGAGTAACCGACATTTAGAAATTACCGAGATTAGACCTTGGACTCTATATACATGTATATATTATCAATTTAGAAGCAATCGAAACTTCATTATTTATTAAATTAAAACAGTTTATGTTTATTAAAATATTTAAGAACACTTATTTAAATATTTAAAATATTTAATTAATAAATATATCAAGAACCCTTATGTAACTTATAGCAAAATGTTTTTAGAGAAATCTTGAACAAAACAGCCTGCAATGTTATTCAGATTGTAGAGAACATGCATCGTGATAAATTTAAGGACTGAGACGGTCACACTCTATTAATATATTACTGACAAATTTTAGAGTGTCTTTATAGCTAGTTCACAACAAGTGCTTACACAAAACACTATCCAGAAAATAGCAGAATATTAGTATTTATTTCCAATATTATCTACTTCTTGACAACTTCCAAATTAGAGTAGGAGCAATGTAAGAGTTTAGTATTTCACAATCTATCTTTGCGAATAAATATAATGACTCTGAAGCTATTGCAATCAACCATTATACTGACCGTGACTAAACCGTTCCAGTTTATGATAATAGTCTTTACTATTATAACGCATTGTCTTAAAAGTGCAAAGCAGCTGCACAATACTCTCTTCTTCTTGGTCTTCTTAGAATACCTTCGCCGGTTTCGAGATAGCGGGATTTGCTAACCATAAATATGTTGTCAATGCATTTCTCTTTGGTCATCAATTTACTCGCTCCCAACCATACGCTGTGTTCACGTTCCTCATGAGCAATGACCTTGAGAGACGTTCTGACCTTCATAAAATTGGTAATTTCGGTCGACAATCTTTCCGGAAAGGCCTTCAACAATGTGGTGCCGCCGCACAAAAGTATGGATTTGTTGAGAGCGGCTTGTTTTTATATGGGTTGTGAAACGATGGCTCGGCACACCGCGTGATGGATTCCACATTGACCTTTACCAAAGTGATGAGGATGAAACAAACCCTCTGAGCAGGAAAAATGCTCATTACGCATGAGAAGATCCTATAATAGTCAAACGGAAAATTGTTTATTTGACAAAACGCGCAATAATTCTGTTTATGTTGTTTGTGTTTTTAAAATTTGATTAATTTTATATTTAAGCATTTGAGCTTTTGCTTTGATCTTTCTTGTTACATACCTAAACTATACCAAGATTGTTCTCGCACGACTTTCAGGAATGCTGCATGGTTGAATAGTATTGGACAAGGTATACTAGATAGGGAAATTTTTGTACATTCAAATTAATACTAGTAATTGCGTTAGCATATGTATTGTGTTTGGCAAGCTAATTTTAAATATCTAGTTGAGTAACAACGGTTGCGTTATGTAGCATTAATTTCTGTCGATTAAACTAGACGAAAACTCAGAAAACAAACTTTTCTCTTCTTTAGCTTTTTCTTTCCATTGCTTTTGTTACGCGTCAGTTTTATTTACTTATTACTCGCATACGGGAACAAAATCGAGAGTCATTCCACTTTTCTCGCCGCGAAATTACAATTTCCTCGACCCCTCGAAAGGGGACGGTTGATGTAATTTTAGCGCGTATGTCGCGGAGTGAAAATTGCATTTGTCTGGCATTCTATTAGTCTCTCCGTTTTGCCAAAAATCCATATGACAAGTGCTGAAACACGAATAAATATGTATATATAAGTAATATATATAAGTAATATATATAAGTAATATATATATATATAAGTAATTGCTCGTTAGCATTGTGTTAAGCAAGCGAAAGTGTTTTGCATGTCTTTGCTTACACGTGCTAGTTGCCTAGCATTGTGGTTGCGTCTCTAATCTCTTTCAAACAAACGCGGGAAGTCTGAAACAGACTTTCAGTGTCTTTAGATATTCGTCTATGCTTTCTAGTTTTTGTTTCTGCGTTCTCATTTCAATCCTTTCACTGGTTTACGTAGCTGCCTGCGTAACAACAATTGTCGCGTATTCAAGTGACAATGGTTGCGTAGCAATAAAATGTATGTCAAACTATGGCGCGGAAACTCAGAAAATAGACTTTTTTCTTCTTCTAGCTTTTCTTTTCCATTTCTTTTGTCACGCGTCAGTCTCCTTTGTTTCTTAGTCGCGTATGGGAGCGAAATTGAGAGTCATTTCACAGTCGTCGCCAAGAAATTATGATTGATTCGACCCCTCGAAAGGAGACCCTTGATTATAACACCGATATTGCAATACTGACTGTAGACGCAGACAACTTCATAGTTTACTTATTGAGTTTTTGAAACGAATGCATTTGTTTGTGCTTTAACGGTCACTCCATACGGTCTAGTTTCAATCAAGTTAGAAGTCGTAACGGGATTCTAACCGCCTGAACTAGGTATATAGAAACCAAGTGTTGCTACATACCGACTTGTTCAATCTAAATAACTCAATACATTCAGTTTATGCTGCAAGCTAGCAGCTTAATTAATATCATGTTGAATACTCTTTGTCGTCTTCAAACCGATCTTTTGGCGGACGTGGCTTTCTCTTCATAGTCTCTGTCGACATATGCTTTTCCCGAAATATAACTTCACCCGTTTCATGGTCCATAGATCTGGTGGGCATCACAGTCTCGAAGAAGTCAGAGTCCATACGGCCTATTTCGCTGGCACGTACCAGGCGCTGTATTCACGGTCAATATTGTGATGGATATTGATATGAGGAGCGAGGCGATTTTCTAATCTCTTTAGATCAAGGGCGAACCGCTCGACAAACCACGGTAACATCGAGCAGCCACCGCACGGAACGACGTTGTTATAGAGCTTTACCTGCATTTCTAGAGGTTGAGATCGAACGACTTGACGCACACTCATAGGGATTCCACATCCGGTCTTTTCGAAAAAACGAGGATAAAAGAGACCATCCGTACAGTCATGTCTCTCTTCATGAAGATAAATATACTAAACCAAAAACTTGGATTTTAGTAATAAAATAAATTTAATTAGTTATATTAATATTTTTCTTTAATTACATATTTATTAATAATTAATTAATAAATTAAAAGGCTATTTCAATGTTTATTCCATTTCGCATGCTTTTTGTCAAAGTTGAAATTACAAAGACGACATGCATTTTTTGCAAACTGGATATTTGTGAGTAGCACCCAAGAGTTAGAGAAGAACAAGGTTACACATGACAAACATTTCCTTTGTAGTTTTTCGGTTCTGCAGAGCCCCCGAACCTTCTCCAATTCTACTGCTGATACATTGTGTACAATACAAAAAATGTATTTTGCTGCACATTACAAAGAGTAGAAAGCTGTTTAATTTTTTGGTTGCAAAATTTGTATTATTCCCTCTCACAAACAGTTGAATTCATGGGCTGGAAAATATGGGTAGCACCCCAGATCTTGTTATGTATACGTCAATGCATTAGCCAGTCCGTAAGCTTACTGTGCTGGCAATGGTGTGATTCAATAACTTTTTATCGTAGATCAAATATTTTACCTTTTAATGCATGTTATTTGTATTCAAAATGACGGAGTAGGTAATGAGTGTCCTCTACTTTGTGCATTTTCGTTTTGAATAACTATCAACAGCTTCTAGCACGTCAACTAATAATACAAAATTGTCAAACCGTTGAAAACTTATCTCTCCCCCCCTCCCCGAATAGAGTACATGTCACCTCTACCCACTTGAAAAAATCCTGGTCCGGATCCCTGAACATCTCTTGACCATGTTTCTCTTTCCAAACTCTAGCAACATCGAGATGAGCAAAATTGGTACAATTGAATTTTTGATGTCAAATTTTGCGTAGCAATGAAACGAGGCCACTGGTCACGTCGTGACCGCCGTAATTGAGTATGAGGATTGAGTCTGAAAGACGTCGAACGTTGGCGAATAGTACGATAGTGGTGATAATAAAGCCACAGTCGACTATGACGCCCGTTGAATGGCGACTCCATCGCAACGTGAGATCCGATTCATTGCCGATGTACAGTCCGGCATTCTGAATTCTTCGAATATGATTTTTGCCATCGTTTCGCGGTCTTTGTCGATGTTGAGTTCTTTTTCTGTTAGTGTAATGGAGTGTTCGTCCGGGATAACGGACAATTTAAACATTGCATCCGACCAATACTAAATGGTAAACACATTGCCCTTATTAATTGATAGATTATTAATATTTAATATATTGTTAAATTACAGCATGAGTTTGTTGTAAACGCTGTCAAAGCAAATAATTAGGCTTATGAGAGACAATTCACATTTACATGCACGTGCCTTGATTTTACCATACCCACTATACCATGCACACGCACACACACAAACACAAACACACACACACACACACACACACACACACACACACACACACACACACCACACCACACACACACACACGCGCGCGCACACACACACGCGCACACACACACACACGCGCGCACACACACACATACACACACACACACACACACACACACACACACACACACACACACAGAGAGAGAGAGAGAGAGAAACGCATACGCAAGCACGCACACATTCAACATTGACAACAGTCTATTTTTGTTGCAGTTAATGCTAACGGTGTTGCCAAGAAAAATCTGTGACTACAAAAAGTTTAGAAAATTAATAAAAACAGTCAAGTGTAGTCACATTCTAATAACGTTGATATCATAAGTATTTCTTGGCACATATATATATATATATATATATATATAGACATTGCCTGCAGCTTACAATTAATATCAATAGTTAGAAAGCATAGTCTGGTGTTGTCACAAAATATTTACTGTCATTTCACTATTTCACACTGCAAATGCCGTTCTAGCACCAACTATTTACTCACCTCTTTCAGACGATCAAAATTTGTAACAGAGCGTTGTTGGTTTCGATCGAGATTTGGAAGATTATGACTCAACGTAATTTTATCAATCGTATTAGGACATTGCCTTTTTACTGTCGGACGCAGGTTATGTCCACTGAGGCCAGCTTTCAAAACGCCCGTCCCGTTGGAAGACTAGAGTAGTCCATAAAGAAAAGAGAAACGTAGAAATTGCCCGACTGTCGAAATGACTGAACGAATGAGAGGCAAATACGGCCCTCCCCTATAGCCTTATGTGGAAGTACTACATTTGGTTTTCTGCATATATTAAATTAAGTTATTCAATTAGCGAATCAAACACGGGCGATCATGATAGATGCCATGTTGATTACCTTCTGTTTAATTTATTGTAGCAGCACGCGGAATACATACGAATTATCACAGGAACGTATTTCAAAGGGTTTATAGGTGCTCGAGAACTAAATATTATTGTTACAAGTGTTACAGAAACATTGACTATTCCTTGCCAAAAGTAACTAGGCAACTCAATATGATTTTCACACGTCGTAACCGATGATGTTGTCTAGGACATTGAATGTGGTTAGAATGAGGGGCCGTATTTTATGTTGTCATACCTCGGATTTCCAACGTCAAGCCAACCGATGGCAGCAATAAATTAAGAGCAACAAAAATATTTGAACAGTTACAAATTTGCATGTTTATATAATTGCAGTTGCCCATTATTTATTTATTATAAATTTAGGAGCAATCACGACTTTATTAATTATTAAAACAGTTTATGTTAATTAATATACATTTTTAATAAAATACACTAAGGACCCTTAAAATTCTAGCAAAACAATTATATAGAATTCTTAAACAAAGCCTGCAATATTATTCAGGTGGTAGGTCATTGTGTTCAATTTATGCAATAAGGCGGCCACGCTGTATTACTTTATTGCTGACAAATTTCAGAATGTCTTTATAGCTAGTAGACCAAAAGTGCTTACTCAAAACGATAGATAAGAAATGCTAGAGTACTAATATTTATTGCCCATATTATCCACTTCTTGACAACTTCTAAATAATGGAATAGAAGCACTGTGAGAGTGGTAAGTATTTGACAATCTATAGCTTTGCATATATGGAATGACTCTGAATAATTAACTATTGAACACAACCATTGTACTGACAGTAACCACACCGTTCCAGTTTATGATAATAGACAATACTATTATAACGCTTTGTCTTAAAAGTGCAAAGAAGCTGCATCATTCTTTCTTCTACTTGTTCTTCTTAAAATGTCTTCGCCGGTTTCGAGATACTGGGATTTACTAAATATATCGCGGTTAGTGGATCCCTTTTCGGTATACCACTTATTCGCTCCCAACCATACGCTGTGTTCACGACCCTCATGAGCAATGACTTTGACAGGCGTTCTGACCTTCATAAAATTGGCAATTTCGGTCGACAATCTTTCCGAAACTGACTTCAGCAATGTGGTGCCGCCGCACAAAAGTATGGATTCGTAGAGTGCGGCTTGTTTATCTATGGGTTGTGACACGATGGCTCGGCACACCGCGTGGTGGATTCCACTCTGACGTTTACCAAAGTGATGAGGATGAAACAAACCCTCTGAACAGGTAAAATGCTCATTGCGCATGAGAAGAACCTATAATAGTTAAGAACAAAATTGGTTATTTGACAAAATGGCGCAATAATTTGTTTAAATTAGGCGTGTCTTTAAAATTGCATTAATGTTGTATTTTAAATATTTGAAGCATTTTAATTTTGTTTACTCCTTCCTTTTGCATACTTAAAACTTTAGCAAGTTTGTTCTAGCACTACTTTCAAGAATGTTCAGTATGGGGTAGTTATGTACATGTCTGTACATTCCAGTTATACTAATAAATACGTTAGCAGTGGGTTTGGCGAGCGATGGAGTTTTGTCATTACTTAGAAACGTTACAACGGTTGCGTTACGTAGCAACAATTTCGGTCAAACTACGTGTGGAACTCAGGAAACAGACTTCTTTCTTCTTCTAGCTTTTTCTTTTCATTACTTATGTCACGCGTCAGTTTTCTTTACTTCTTAGCCAAGTACGGGAGCAAAATCGAGAAAAATTTTCCTTTTTTGTCACGAAATAGAAATTACGATGACCCATTGCAAGGGCCCTTGATTCAATTTTTAGCGCGTACGTCGCGGAGTAAAAATTGAATGTATCTGGCATCGTCGTGATGTCGATCCGCCTCTCCCTTTACTAATATATATATATATATATATATATATATATATATATATATTGAATGCTCGTTAGTATTGTGTTAAGCGAGCAAAGGTGTTCTGTATCTGTTTACTTACACGTGGTAGTCGCTTACCAATGGTTGCGTCACTAATTTAAACACGGGAACTCAAAAACAAACTTTCAGTTGCTCTAAATCTTTTTCTAGCTTTCTAGGATATATTTATCCGTTCACATTTTAATAGTCGAACTCGTTTACGTACCTTGTCGCGTAATACCAATGATCGCTTAGTCACATGACTATGGTTGCGTCGTAATAATGTCTGTCAAACTAACGCGTGGAAACTCAGAAAACAAACTTTTCTCTTCTTCTGCCATTTCGTTTCCATTTCTTTTGTCACGCGTCAGTCTCCTTTGCTACTTAGTTCCGTATAGAAGCAAAATTGAGAGTCATTTCACTCTTCTCGCCAATTAATTAATTGAGTCAACCTCTAGAAAGGAGACCATCGATTCATTTCTAGCGCATATGTTGCCGAGCAGAATAACATTCATCTGGCATCGTCGCTACGTCATTCCGTCTATCAGTTTTGCCTAAAATCCATATGAAAAGTGCTGACGTGCGTACGTACACACACACACACACACACACACACACACACACACACACACACACACACACACACACACACACACACACACACACACACACACACACACGCACACATGTAAATATGTAATATATCCCAACCTCAATTGACAAGACAAGAGAGAGGCTCGCTCCGCTCGCCGATTAATAATAAACTTTAAAGTAGATCACGAGTCCGCGCACGGATTGTTGAGCACAAAAATTCTGTCAAACAAGTAATTCTATTGTGTATCCTACATATGCATTCATTTAATAATCAAGAGATATATATGTCTTTTTCAAACTTCAATCCGACCTATAACTTACCTGTTGTGGTTCTAGTTGGCAGAGAACTGACGTTGGCTCAGTCTGCTATGCAAGATGCATCTCTTTTTCATAGTCAGTGCTTATACGTCCGTATTCGTGTTTGATTTTTTTGATTTCCTTAAGATGGTGAAGATTTTGTGAGTCCAACTGGTCGTATCCATTTTGCTGTAGGCTTGACAAAAGCTTTAGAGTAACATCCCGGCCACCAAAATTGAGAACATTGTCACTAAGACGTCGGCCGTTGTGGAAGACGACAACAGAAGTGATCAATTCACCGCAGTCTACATAGACACCTGTCCCTTTGCCATACCAAATCATTGGAAAAGAAGATTCGTTGCAGATGGCCAGTCCTTCTGCTCCGAATTCTTCCCACATTATGTCTGCTATATCGTACTTGTCTTTTTCCGTAAACAATCGATTTGCAGTAAGTACGAAGATGTACTCAGCTGGATCAGCTTTCTGTCTATATAGTGCGTTTTTCCACATCTAAACAAAAGAGCAAATGTACTATTTGTTTTGTTTGAAAATTGCCTTTGAAATAAGAAAAACGTATAAATCCACAGTGACGTATCCATAGTTTAAAACTAAAGCAATAGGACGCGTGTGTTGTACGTTCTAGCGCTACGCAGCTCAATAGATTGCAAACTTGCCAAATAGGTGTGTGTGTGTGTGTGTGTGTGTGTGTGTGTGTGTGTGTGTGTGTGTGTGTGTGTGTGTGTGTGTGTGTGTGTGTGTGTGTGTGCGTGTATGGTAGATTGTCTCTAAAGTAACACGTAAGCCCTCCCCACAATGACATTGTGATGGATGGGCTACTCTACGTGCCAATTAATGGACGACTAGCGAAAGTTATTTTATGCATTTTCTTTGCTTAAAATAGCTATGTACCTACTATCTACTACAGGAATACGCCAACCCACACTTCCGTCTGTGTGAACGTCTAGATGGATGTCTGTAACGCGCCGATCGACACGACACCTGTGTCGGATCGTCGCGAAAGGCGTCGGCCCGGTCGAGTTCGACCGTCGAAGACGAACGCTGCCCTCGACGGCCAGAAACAAGACTTTGGCGGTCTGAAATGAGATGCGCGGGAGTATTTGTTCAATTAGACGATTAGGCGGTGCGCTCGTCAGCCACTGTACAGCATCCTCTAATTAGCTAATTTTCAGAGTGCAAGATGCGCCCGCTGCAGTCTGAGTGAGCCGATTCAACGGGCCGCTTTGAGTGCGTTTGTCCGTCCGTGTGTCACGTAAGGTGCGTCTTCTTCGCGTAAGTGCCGTACACAACGATAGACTGCCACTGCCCAGATTGGCACCACCAATAGTGCGGGGTAGTACTAACATATATGTTAGAAGCGACAAAAAGAGTCTGGTTGAGCGAGACCAATCTAGCACTTTAAACTGAACAGGCTATCAGTACAAGGCACTCTATACCTCGTTACTCACAGCTTTCCCTCGCCTTAGTAATTCGCGAATTCTAAAAGCATGTGTTCGAGTATGTACCTAACCTGGACTGCAATGTTCCTTGAAGCTTACTAGCTATGTTACGTCCAGCTACTGTATTTGTGATGCAAATTAGTTTGATCAAATCGTTATCGTTAGTCTTTGCAAATTGTCCAAATTGTCTTTTTTTCGCTCTTCCCAAACGCAGCTTACTGAGGGTCGATTCTAGTTAGATGCAATCACGGCACTAGCTGTTTGGGCGCTAACTTTAGGGAGGCCTGCAGATAAACAAGAAATAGACGGCAACTAATAAGACAACGACGTTACTAGGACGAACACGGTTTTCACACCAGCGAAGACGCTAAAGCCACTAATGACGCCGACCACAACAACAATGGAGGCGTTTACCACCAGAATGACTAGGAGACAATCAATTAGTTAATTAATCAACCACAACAACAATGACGAAGAAGGTGCTTTCTTTATTTTAACAATGTCATTCCTACTACGACAACAACGATAATGGTTTGCAGCAGCACTGCCCTCACCGCCTTTTCGCGTAAGATGGCTCGTTCGTAGGCGACGACGACGTTTGCTGCCGACAGCGGCGGCGGCGGTGCATAAAAAAGGCGGACGTCACCGAGTGGCGCAGGTGCGATCATCATGGTTGTTGTCGTAGGCTACTACAAAAGAAACGAAAATTATTTGAAAGGGAATGCGTCTTCGTCGTCAATGTTGTGGTACATGGTTGTTGTCTACGCCTTCTATCGTAACGCTTCTGTAGGGGCGCGTTTTTTTAT
This sequence comes from Corticium candelabrum, assembly GCF_963422355.1. Classification (NCBI taxonomy): domain Eukaryota; kingdom Metazoa; phylum Porifera; class Homoscleromorpha; order Homosclerophorida; family Plakinidae; genus Corticium; species Corticium candelabrum. Next base: position 2,960,722 of record NC_085087.1, on the reverse strand, counting down.
TTTCTTCTGCCTTCTGCTTCGATTATATATTTGGAGGAGGTGTTAGAAGAGTGATCAGAGGTGTCGAAAGACTCTTTCGCCTCTTCCAGGACATGAGCAGATAATTTGGAAGTCAAGAAGTAACGGAATAAACTCTGCTATGTTTCATTTTCGTTGTTGTTTAGTTAGCGCGTGCCTAGTTTGAGTTTCAGACAAGAGAAATTCCGCGGAGAATTTGTTATTAGGCTGTAACGCGTGTCATGACATTCAAATTTGCAAATTCTATGTTATCAACTGCTTTCAGCGATGTCTAACTCTTTCAACAGACCCAAGTAAGCGAGTTCTTTCTACGCACTCTTCACCCATTAGGCGGGCAATACTTTTTCAAGCTCTCCAGATAAAAAATCTTATTTCGCCATCAGAAAGAAGCAACAAAATCAATTCTGCTGCCATTCTCGCCAGTTGAACGAAAATCGTCCATTGACACTAGTGCATGTGCCACATTTTCCATATCGTTTCTTTATTCGAATCTATTCCGTCGCCGCCTTTTCTTCCAGACAACTCTTCTGGAAGAGGTGGAAGACTCTTTCAGAAGAGACAGAAGAGAATAAAGAAACGCGTCCTAGGTGTTGTGGTCGGCGTCGGGCACCACTGCTAGGGTAAAAACCGTCTCCGTCCTCTCCGGGAACGTCTTCGTCTTGTCCGTTGTCATCCAATTTCTTGTTTCTTTCTGGCTCCAGTGATGGGTATGCTCTAGCGGAATAAGAGTCTAACTTTGACGAATCGACTTCTCAAAATATTGCAGCGAGCCGGGTGCTAAGAAACACTTAAAGTGTTACTCGTTTTATTCTGTGACGCTGCATGTGTCTATAGTGTTCTCTAGCTCGAAGACAGCGCCGTGATTGCTTCTAATCTTCTGAAAAGCGACCAATTGATAAAACGTTTGACATTGTTTACAAAGTTCTGATTAAAACAAGTTTGTATAAACATTAATAATTGCAATTATATAAGTATAGTCAAAATAGGTATTCCATACTCCTAATTTTACACGTCAGCAGTAATCAACCGAGGCACCCATCCACTCCACATCCTCCGACAACTATTATCGACAACGGATCTGGCTTTATGAAAGCTGCATGGTTTTAACAGATTCGAGAGAAACAGTTTCCTACGGTGACCTACAGTTCTAACGGTTTCCTACGATCCCAAGTCGTGATGAAGTTCTGCTAGACGATTTGCATTAGACGGAGAACAGGAAGGTAAACTTCCTAGCGTAAATCTTACTGCTCTGAAAGAGGTAAGTCGAAACAACATCTTGTATAAAACACAGTTTTTTCGTTTTAAACATTTCGTCACAATTGCAATTTTGCTTATACAAATGAGCAGGTTACTACCATTAGACTGCTTGCTGTTTTGGTAATTTCTGGCAAGTCGCTCTAGCTTGCATGTTGTTATATGTAAAAGGAGGCTAATGTTCTAATGTGGTGATGACTATCTCACCTTTCTGTCTTTATTGTGCGGGTATTTTGGGGTGAGAAATTTATACTAAATTAGTACTATCCCATGACAAGAGAAAAGAGAAAAAAGGAGAAGAAGGGATGGTGGAATATAGAGAGGGAGAGAGAGGGAGAGAGAGGGAGAGAGAGAGAGAGAGCAAAAGAGAGAGATGGGAGGAAAGGACAATATGAGGGAGATTTGGAGGAATAGATGGAGGCAGGGAAGGAGAGAGGGAAGGAGGGTGAGAGGGAGGAAAGGAGGGAGGCAGGGAGGGAGGGAGGGAGTGTGGGAGGGTATGTTTCAGAAATAGCGATTAATTTTCCACTCCATATATTCTAGCCAAATTATTGAACGTACTGTACTATATAAACAGCAGTCTACTTATTGATTGTTAAATATTTTAATTTATAATTTTCCTTTTTTATTTTATAAATTTTACTGTTGTCTTAGTTTTGCCTTGTAGAAAAAGTGTAAAATTTACGAATCGTATTTATTAACTTCTAATGTTTCTTGATATAATACAGTACGTAGCAAAATCGGTTATCCTATACACACACACACACACACACACACACACACACACACACACACACACACACACACACACACACACACACACACACACACACACACACACACACACACACACAGACACACACACACACACAGACACACACACACACACACACACACACACACACACACACACACACAGACAGACAGACACACACACACACAGACACACACGCGCGCGCGCGCGCGCGCACACACACACACACACACACACACACACACACACACACACACAAGGTTAGGTAGAGCGGCTTCTTGTTTACTCGAACGCATTCATACGTGGGTCAACAAAGAATGAATTGTCTTTAGATCGCTTATCAACAACATTCACAATGAGAAAACCTAAACTATATTAGACTACTGAAATTGTGAACATCTGTAAATAAACAGTTATATGAGCGGTTGCATGTAACGAAAGTAGAATTGAATTTACTCAAAGAACAAAAATTTTTATACAACGGAAACTGTTCTTGTAGTTATATTTCATAATTGCGTGTTGTAAGTACGTCGCTGTTTCAAACTTGCCCACTGTCTAATATCAACTAAAATTAAGTAACTTTGAAAATGAAGTCACAGAAGTCTGCTTTTCAAATTTTCAATTCATACGTGCAAAGCAGCTTACATGCCTGACTATCACTATATAGCGCAGTAACTTTAGAGCCTATTCGGTTGTTTCGTGTCTCATTGCAAAGGGCCATGCAATCTCGACCCTTGAAAAGATTTGTTTCTACGATAAAACAAAAGCAAAGAGTCGGCTGACGCCTGTTGGTATCTAGGATGGGCTGTAGATTCAAAACAAAACATTATTAAATGTATGATGCACAATTCCTTCCTTTTTGTTTATACATTTGAAAAGACCCGTTACATAGACTTAAGACTGACTCAACCGAGCAGAACATGCTACTCACTGAAAATCGATTGTATGCATCACCTTAATATGGGAGATATAATTTTAGGACTATACGTCTGTAACTGTAAGGGAATGTAGTAAACATCTGCACCAGTGTGGGAATGTATACACAATAGCTATAAAATACCAATATACATGGTATCAGGAGTGGGATATCAGAGTCAGAGACAAAGACCAGTAAGGCAGTTTGCAATCTTGAGGCAGTCAATGCAATTGAATTTCTGCACGTCAAAACAGACACAGTGAAACAGATAAAATGTGAAACTGCGCAAGCTAAAACCATGAAATAGCTAAGAGCAGTAATTGAACAAGGATGGCCACAAACGAAGCAAGAACTACACCCCTTGCTGGTACCATACTTTCAGAAAAGTAATGAGCTATTAGAGCAGAATGATGTCATTTTTAAAGGAGAAAGAATTGTCATTCATTTCGAACTGCGACACATGGTATTAGAAAAGATACACTATGCCCATTTAGCAATCAATGGTTGCATAAGGAGAACAAAGGAATGTTTGTTTTGGCCAGGCATGATAACAGCAATAAGGGACTTAGTAGAGCGATGTGAGACAAGCAGACTGTTTGATCACAAACAGTATAAAGAAACTTTTATGTCCCATAAAGTTCCATCACGAGCTTGGTCAAAAGTCGACAGCGATTTGTTTGAAATAAAGGATCATCATTATTTAGTCTTAGTGGACTACTACAGTTTCTTCGTTGAAGTTGTAAGACTTACAACAACAAATATAACAGCAGTCATCAGGGCCATGAAAAGTCCGTTTGCCCAATACGGAGATAACAGACACTCTTATCACAGATCGTGAACTGCAATACACATCAAATGAATTTTAGGATGTTGCGAAAGCATGGGAATTTCAACACAACATGTCTAGTCATGGATATCATCAATTTAACGGGAAAGCGGAAAGTGCTGTTAAAATAGTGAAACTATCATGAGAAAACCAAAGAAGTGTGGTAGAGACTCCTGGGAAGCAATACTTGAATATCATAATACCACTATAGAAGAGATGGAATCGACTCCAGCTCAAAGAATGATGAGCAGACGAACAAAGGGATTCTTGCCAACAACAGAAAATCTTCTCAAGAGACACATTGAGGATGACATGGCTAATATACAAAGGAACAAAAGGAAACATAAAATCTATGACTAAGACAGCCAAGAATTTGAGAGAGTTGCAAGCAGAAGCTAGGTGATGATTGAACCCTTTAGTCATGGCAAAGAGTCGCAAAAGGCAACAGTGACAAAACAAATAGGACCAAGATCATATGAAGTAAAGACAACAAAAGGTACCAAATTGATTAGAAACAGAAAAGATGCGAGACAAATGAAACAGAACACGGTTAAAAATCAGCAGAAGCTGAGCCAAGTGACTGGTAAAGGCATGACCGGAGTAGGCTTGCCATTGACAAGAACACCAAGTCAAGAAAGAACACATGTACAACAGCATCAGGCCAGCCATAAACAGACTCAGTAAAGTAGTGGTAGAATAACTAAAATGCCAGCATATTTAGCAGATTATATAATGTGCTAGCGTAGAGTAAGAGAACTCCTGTTTTTGGTAAAGAAGGAAAGGTGTAAAGGTATATAGTATAGATATGTACCAGAGTTGGAATGTATACACAATAGATATAGAATACCACTAAAGTAACAAATCTTCGTTTTCAGTGATTTGTTATTGAAGCTCGAGAGACGTGTATGTAGACTGTGCTGAATTGATGGCTTTTCTGTCATCTTTCACGACGAGGTCTTTTTCTTAGTAACAATGTGCTCAATTTTGGTGTCGGAATATTACACTAAAGCTTTTGTCAAGCCTGCAGCAAAACGGATACGACCAGTTAGACTTACGAACTTGATCATCTCATGGAAATCAGAGAAATCAAACACGAATATACGGACGACGGATAACACTCACAATAAAAGAAAAATGCATCCTGCAGACAAAAGTGAGGCAATCTCAGTGCCTTGCCGACTCGTACGCGTACAGCAACAACAGGTAAGTTACGTGTTGGACTAAAGTTTTCAAAATAGTCTGTTTTTCAATTGACTAGATCAATGCAAGTTTGCACTACTAGAATAAAATTGCTTGTTGGCAGGAGTTGCGTGCTCAATGATCCGTGCACGAATTCGTGATCTATCTCTAGATTACTGTTAGCTTGATTGTTGAATGCACAAAAATGTGACAAAATATATCCCTCACCTAATATTGAACAACCACCATTCCACAATATGGTACTCAAACAAACTTTGGAAACTTTAAGTAGCAAGAAGTATATTCAAATGAGTAAGACTGAAGTATAAACATTAATTCAATTTAAGAACGTCTACCAGTTAAAAAAGATATTGCCCTCAAGTCAAATAAATAATTTTGCTTGGCAAATAGATTATTTTGTTCTTGACTATTATAAGTTCTTGTCATGCGCAATGAGCAATTTTCTTGCTCAGATGGTTTGTTTCATCCTGATCACTTTTGTAAACGTCCAAAAAGAATCTATCACGCGATGTGCCGAGCCATCGTTTTACAACCCATAGAAAAGCAAGCTGCACTTTGCAAATCCATAATTTTGTGCGGCGGTACCCCATTGCTGAAGTCGTTTTCGGCTAGATTGTCTACCAAACTTAACAATTTTATGAAGGTTAGAACGACTGTCAAGGTCATTGCACATATGGGTGGATCAAACGAAATGGTGACCAATGAGGGACACAATATTTAACTACAATGTAGTTAGAAGAGACCGCTATTCTAAGAAGACACAGTGATATTGTCTTGAACTCTAAGCCTAAGCGTTATTTATCTGTTATCAAAAATTAAATTAGTGTAGTCACTGTTAGCTTAAAATGGTTGGTTGCAATAAATGATTATTGCGAGTCATTATACGCAAATCAAAAGGTTGTCAAGTACTTGTCACTCTCTCGGTGTTCCTACTCTAATTGGGAAATTGTTGAGAAGTGGATAATTTTTGCATTAATTAAATAATTAAATTACTTGAACGTTATAGAATGCTCGTCGATTTGAAGCTCAAACTAGCAGTTTTGAAAATTGCTATTGTGCAGACGTATCTATTGATGATGAAACAAAATTATAAAAAAGAATTAATTAATTAATTAATTTTTATATAAGAACTTTCTAAATTAACTATACAACTGCACTAACAATTAGGCACACAGACCACATACTTGAAACAAAGACGCATGCAGACAGGCAGAAAGACAGAACGACCTACAAACATTAGACATAGACAAACAGACTAACAAATGGATAAATGAAAAACTGATGGACTCGAATCACTACGTCTACTCAAAGCTCTTTTCTCATCCCAGCTAGTCTCTTGCCACTACTTGCATAAACAGTCCGCGGTACCGAAGCCAACTAGGTTTGTTCTTTTATCTAACAATTTCAACTTAATTTAGTCGAGGCTTAATCTATTTGGTGCTGCTAAAACCAACCGTTAATCTCTGTAATTTGCATTCAATTTAAAACGAATTTGCATATTGATTGACAAGGACGAACTATAATTCCAAATATGGTCAAGTGGGCGGTCTATATATATCGAGTCATTCGTCGAGTCATTTCCCATACCGGCATTTGTCTTCAGTTTCGTGTTGCGTACGTTATGGCAAGTCGATGTCTTCCGACAATAATTATCGACAACGGAACAGGCGTTTTGAAAGCTGGACTGAGCGGAGAAGAACAGCATCCTACCGTGGTCATGCACCGTAGCGCTATCAAGTGCGACGTTGAGCGTCATGCTCTTGCACAAGTAAATCTCATGGACCGACCTCGATCGCACCTTGATTTTGAATTGTTGACAGAAGTGAGTCGAAAGAACATACATGCTTTGCAAAATCAGTAGCCTTTGTATACATTTTACAAATCATTGAATTTCGTGTTTGTCACAATTTGTTATAAGTAGAGAGCGATTGTCAACAACAGATACGTATTGAGCATGCATGGTTGACTGCATGGGTACTCGAATCACCATGCATTTATGAGGCAAAGACATCGATCCAGATTGGACGCGACGAACTGTCGTCCGTTAGTCCATTCGGCAACATTTCGCGAAGTCGAGCATCTAACGCGTCTTTGGCCTCGGGCGAGAATGTTACCGTAACACTTCTAGCTACAACCAAATGGCGTGACAAAGGATTTATAGCGTCGTTACGGGCATGCATAATGCATTGGTTTAGTTCATTTTTTGTGCCGACGTCGCGCTAATTGACATTGAGTTGTCATTCGAAGTTCGTGCACATTAGAGGAATATGCAAATCATGCTAAACCATGTATACGATTGCATGCAATGATTTATGCTGATAATCGATCAAACATCCGCATGCAAGTCATTTCTAGGTTTCATACAACAATGTAGAAAGTCACGTGCACTTTTGACGTGAAATAGGGCCTGTCCTACAGTATCAGCTAGTGAAGATTTGTTAGCTAGCGTTGTTCTACAGTGGTTTGCTATATAGTTCCAGGGTGTGGTGTGCAGTTTGCCAGTTTGTTCTTTTGTTTCGAATGGCAGTTGTTATGCACATGTAACTACAGTAACTGTTGTAAGTACACTCTAGAGTTGCTGACTACCGTGTGGTACTCGTGTAGTCTCGTCGCCACGGGCACGGCGCATGCACTCCACACGGTTGCTTACTTTCTCTACTATTTTATCAGAACGTAAAATCATCTGGCTATATACATAAAAACTGCGACCTTCCGTGAAAATGCTTTGGTTAGTGTAACAAACAAGCGAAAGATATTTCTAAATGCTTGTCATCAACGTTTAGTAAATGGCATCGTCATGCTGTACGTTGAGCGAAAACTCTTTATGTTTACCTGTGAAAAGCGATGTCTCATCAAATAAATAATGAATATTTTTTCTACAATATAATAATTATAATAATTTTTAAAGCAGTAAATATTTAAATTGATTTTAGGATTGACCGTTTTCAAATATTCTTGCGAAAATGCTAACTAGAAGCTTGTAACTCACAACACATTCTTAAACGGGGTTCACAATATGCGTCGGAGAGCAGTCGGTTCCAAATCCGTTCCGTTGCGTCGCGTCTGCTAAATTAAAGGACAACGGATTATTGTGCCTTCACGCTATACGCGTATACGTGGCGTGACTGTGCGGACTTTGACGAATAGAAGATAAAATTTGTTCTATCCCAGTGTCAATACCGCACGTCGTCTCCGGTCGAGCTGAAATGAAATTGAGTAGATGACCAATCAGCGCAAAGGGCTAAGATTCCAATTAGCTCATGTGAATATCTCGTATAATCGCTGGAGACAATGGCGAACATTTCCATACACTTTATTTCTTTTGCTTTCTAGGAGCGCCACAGCATACACAAAACAACAACAGAATTTTCTTTTCCGCTAAGAAAATAAGTTGACATACTTGAGTACGCAGAGTAAACTGCGCTACAAATTGCGTCAACGTTGACATTTTTGTAACGAACCTGACTGCAAACGTTACGAAACGGAACGGAATGCCGTACGTTACATATTGTAAACCCGGTCTAAGTTACAGTTGACTGAGATGGCTAGTTGGCGTTTATGTACATGTGACACATTACCAATTGCGTTGTTGTGTGAGAGTATTTGTGTTTGCGTGTATACATGCACTGCAGTCTAAATACAATTTTCCTGAGCAATATCGAAATTATTAGAATTATTAAATAAATTGTAATGTTTCTATTTTTATTGTTTAGATATGGAAAGACATGACAAGACAATTGAAAATCGATTTATCCGAACACAACGTCGTCCTCACTGAAAGTGAAATGTACATCAAATCCGACATTTCAACAATGCAAGAAATTATGTTTGAAGAATTCAGAACGCCAGGACTCTACATTGGCAACGAATCCGCGTTCTCACTCATTTGGCATCGCAAGCCGACCGGCGTTATTGTAGATTGCGGTGATTACATTACGTCTGTTGTACCCTTTCACAACAAACATCGTCTTTCGAATAATCGTCTACTTAGCTACGGCGGCCGGAATGTTACTCTGAAATTTTTCAAAAGTCTATCTAGAGAGGGATACGACGAGCTAGACTTTAGCAATCGTCATCATTTTGAAGTATTGAGAAAGATTAAAGAGGAACATGGATATTCAACCATTTGGATAAGAAGTCTGAAAACAAAAGAGCAACTCCAACCACTAAAAGTTTCTTGTGATCTAGTACCCAAAAATGTAAGTCATGTAGAAACTATACAATATGTTAATAAGTGACTGCATGAAGCAAGGTTAGTACGGGAGGACGCTTTACCGGTGTTGCCGGTAGAATTCGCCTAGATTGTGGCCTCAGCTTGGAGTCACAACTTTTGGTATTTCTTATAATTTTTCTAGTTTTTATATTAATCTAGTCAAATTTCATAGTGCACGTTTCGTGCTAAACATTCTAGACAAATGATTTCAGACATGATTAGTCTCCCTAGCAATGCTCTTCCGTTGGTATCAGAGGAAATTGACAGAATATGATTTTTAAGTGCATTACATTTCTCAGCAAAACAGATGTTTTTTCAAATTGATGACTATTATGTAAACTTTATTATTATTCTGTTTTAGGTGACAATAATTAAACGAAAGTATACCTCATCACCATAAAAGGCAGCCATGCATGTTCAGTCTACTGATCGTAAGAGTGTGACTTCAAATCGACAAATATCAAAGCGTCGTTCATATTTTTGCGCATGCTCACAGACATCTTTACTAATAACCTTCTGCCCGAAGTGGGCATGCATCTCCTGTCTTACCGAATAAATCCATATATGTATGTATGTATGTATATATATATATATATATATATATATATATATATATATATATATATATATATATATTGTCTAATAATTGTTATAAAATAGAATTTAATTTGTGGATTTTAGGGCTTCTACATTTATCATGAGACTTTCACTGCTGCAGATGGCTTGTTTCTGCCTGGCTGCTTCTACAGTTTTCATGGCGCAATAGGAATTCAAAATGCCGTCGTCGAAGCCATCGAGACACAAATCGACTCGGTACAGCAACAGCTCCTCGAATCTGTCCTTTTGTGCGGTGGCTGCACTCTGTTGACATCGTTTGCACACGCGCTTGCAATGACGTTTGACGATCTTAAAAAGTTTCCAAAACCTGTCAACGTCATTAAGATTAAGAATCGTGAACACAGCGTTTGGCTTGGAGCGAATGAATTCGCGATGAAGGAGGAATGCATCAGTCAAGTTATGGTTACGAAAGAGGAGTATGATGAAGTGGGAAAGCACATTTATAGAAAAAGATCTGACAATGAATCGGCCGAGGCTAGTTCTAGAGGAGAACGGGTCCGTCGGGATGATGTATCAAGAGAGGCTATTTCTAGAGGAGACCGGGATACCGCAGCGCTCTTGTACTTCTCCAGCGGCACGCGGAGTAAGTAATAAAATACTCTTCTGTACTGTCAAAGACTATAGAATGATATAATCATTGTCCGCGTAATGATTCGTTGCAGTATCTACAATTATTATTCACATTTATTGTGTGCAAAACAGGGCTGTTAATTAACATAAACTGTTTTAATAATTAATTAAGTTTCGATTGCTTCTAAAGTAACCAAATGTGATACTTCCATGTAAGGCAATAGTGGGTGGGCCGCATTTGTCTGCTATTCGTTCAGTCGTCTCGACATTCCGGCATTCTCTACGTCTTAAGAACTACTTTAGTCTTCCAACGGTTATCATCGACAGCAGGAAGACTGTTTTAAAAGCTGGCCTCAGTGGACATAACCTGCGCTCGACAGTCAAAGGCAAAGCCCTAATACGGTCGATATAGTTGCATTGAGTCATAATCTTTCAAATCTCGATCGAAAACAACGACGCTCTGTTACAAATTTTGATCGTCTAAAAGAGGTGAGTAAACAGTTGGTACTGAAACGATATTTGCAGTGTAAAGTAGTGAGATGTTAGAGTAAGTATTTTTGTGACAGCACCTATCTACTTACTAACTATTGACATAAATTGCTAATCTGGAAGCAATGTCTATGTATATGAACCAAGAAATATTTATGATATGAATATTATTAGAATTTGACTACACTTGACTATTTTACATTATTACTGCAAACTTTTACTATTTACAGTTTTTCTTTGACAACACCGTTAGCATTAACTGCTACATAACATTGGCTGCTGTCAATGTTGAAAGTATGCGCTCCTGCGTGTGCGTGTGTGTGTGTGTGTGTGTGTGTGTGTGTGTGTGTGTGTGTGTGTGTGTGTGTGTGTGTGTGTGTGTGTGTGTGTGTGTGTGTGTGCGTTTGCATGTTGCTTGTTATAGTGGATATGGTAGAATCAAGGCATGTGCATACGTGTAAATTAATAATAATTCTTGTCTGCCTGTTTTTATGTCTGTCTGTTTGTTTGTTTATCTGTTTTGACTGTCTGTCTGTTTTTCTGTCTGTCTCTTTGTTCATCCATATGTTTGTTTGTTCATATGTTTGTTTGTATTATAATAATTATTAAATAATAATTAAATTATTGAATAATAATAATAATAATAATAAAAATAATCATAATTTACTTACTCTCACTAAATGCAGCTCCATCATCACCGCCATCATACCATTCGCCGAACGTACAACGTCTTTCAGACTGAACCCTTATAGTCTATTACGGCGGTCACGATGTGTCCAGTCGCCTCGTTACAATGCTATGGACATACATGGACAATTCGACTTTAACAATTTTGCTTATCTCGAGATTGCTATGGGAGACATGGTCAAGTTATAATGTTTAGGGATCTGAACGCGGAGTTTTCAACGTGGTAGAGGTGACATGTACTCTCCTCAGAAAGGAGGTAAGTTGTAATCGATTTTGATAATTTTGAATTGTTAATTGACGTGTTAATTAATTGTTAATGAATTATTAATTAATTAATTTTTATTGAATTATCGATCGACGTGTTCATTATATATTGACGTGTAATACGTTATTCAAACGCAACTGTACAAAGTAGAGGACGCTCATTACCTATATACCGCCATTTTAAAGAAGCGTTGAATACAGATCGATAATGTGCATAAGCAAGTAAAATATTTAATCTGCGATAAGAAGTCCTTGAATCACACACCAGCGCCAGCACAACTTAACTGACCGGCTATAGAAAACATTATTTGAAAACATACTAATGCATGGACGTATACATAACATAACTAAGGACTGGGTATCTATCCCTTTTTGCCAGACCATTAATTTAACTGTTTGTGAGACATGATACCACACATTTTACCTCTCCAAAGTTTAAATATCTTATATATATGATTGCTGTGATTCTCGACGAAAAAGAAATTCTTAATCAAATTGTATTTCTGTTGAGGATCTCAGTTGTTCAACAAAAACATTAAGTTCATAAAGGAATTGAATTTTATCTTTATGTCATACCAGGGATTAATCCGATCATTTAAATCGACCCTTAAGTATAAACATATCTGATTACTACTTTAGTAAGTGTGCAGTTTTTGATATAAAACTGCACATACAAAGTTGTACTGATCGTGGTAATATTTGAAATATTTGAAATAGTTGATATTAACATCTCTATTTATATTAGCTATCTGAAAGTTAATTTAGCTGCGAATTATTAAGTTACAATGCATATATGATGACTATAAATTTTTCACATTTTGTTGGCAGCTAACCAGTGAGTATTTCTAGCAGTATCTACATTTTGATTAGCAGACATAATCATTCTTTATCTTGGATAAGATGATTGACGATTTTCTGAAGCAGAATTGCACACAAACTGCGTTTTAGATTTATCCTTAGGAGAGTTATGCTGAGAATTTATGAAATTGGTGACATGTTGCCAAAGAGAAAATATTCTGTCTCATGACACAGTTCTCAGAACTTCTGAGTCTCACGAGAGAGTTATGAAGTTGTGAGAGAGAATGATAATTAACTAGTACAGTGAAAATAACCAACTAACTGATTCCTAAACCTTCTGTGTTGTGCATGTTGTTGATGATAACTGATGAAGCTAAAATCTTACAATCAACAAGATCGTAGTATGTACACAGCCTACAAGTATGCAGAGTCCTGGCATACTGAAAACAAATCTTGTGATATTCAACTTGTGCCAGAATGGATTCAAAGGTATAACTCTATGATGATACTAATCAGTAGGAGAAGTTATTAATATGGATTGAGTTACTATTAAAAACTTGTATTGGTCGTTAGAGATGAGAAGAGTTGTAGCCAGCTTAGTAGAGCTAGTGTCTAGTTTGCCTGTGCGTATAGAGTTTATTGTAATGAAATATAATACCAGTGCTGAACTCCTTGGTCGTAGCAACTGACGATAAGGATGCTACAAGCAGACCATAAGCTGGGAAGAGTAGAAGAATGTGATCCAGACAAGACGAAGTGGACAGAATACAAGAAAAGTTATATCTGTACCTGAAGGCAAAGGGTCTTGCAGGCAATGGTGACGGTGTAGAAGAGAAGAGGGCGGCAATATTCCTTACTATTATTGGCAGCATAGCGTACAGGCATCTCCGTAGCCTGACGGCACCTGAATTACCAGCAACGAATGAATTAACGAAAATGTAGTCAGACCAGCTAGCTCCCAGCTCATTTATTATATTTGCGAAGAGGTTCAAGTTTAGGAAGCGACATCAAAGGAAGGAGAGAGAGTTGCAAAATTCACGGCAAAGCTGAGACGTCTCGCAGAGCATTGTCAATTTGGGGAGAAATTAGAGGAACAGCTAACGGGTCAGCTAGTGTTGGGTTTACGGAATGCTGCAACCCAGAAGAAGCTGCTGTCAGAACGCAATCTTACCATGTCGAAAGCTATGAAGATTACGGAAACGGAAACTGGTCACCTGCGATACACAATAACAGATCGCAATGATGACAACTAAAGTAGTGGCGCCGTACGTGGACGTGGTACATTACAGAGCAAGGATGAAGAAATTTACAGAAATCAGAAAACCTCCAGAGTTTTCTAGAATGCATGTCATCGATGCGGAACGAAAGGTCATGCAGCACTGAAATGTTGGCATCGTGACAAAGACTGCAGAAAATGCAGTAAACGTGGTCATATCTCTCGAGTGTGCAAGCCAGAGCAGCGGACGGTTAAAATCTGTGAAAAAACGAGTGGAACTGCCGTCATATGTTGAAAATGAAGAGAATGACATGATTACAATTAGAGTAAAAGCGGGACAAAGCCTAAACGTACGTACACATGCAAGTGGACGGAGTCAAGCTTCCTATGAAAATGGATACTGGTGCAGCAGTATCAACTGTCAACATGGCACAAATGTTTTGATAAGCCACTATAGATAATAATAATAATAGATAATAATAGATAACATATGATTGTGATGCAGTTGCTTACCACACAAGATGTTTGCGTTTGGTCTTCCACTCTTCTAGTTCCATTAGGAACCTCAGATCGGAAACACACGGTTTACCTCTGAAGAGACATAAATACACACGGATACGGTTGGCATATCAATAAATAAATTAGGAAGGAATCATGTAGACAGAAACGAGTGCATGTAAGTACAAGTTTGTGTTGTTGTTGCTGTTGTTGTTGTTGTTATTGCCGTTGTTGTGTGTGCGTGCGTGCTCAGGCGCGGATACAGATCCCCAAGACGGGGTGAACGATCAAATAATTTTTTTATTAATTAACTCAAAAATTAGTCTTAAATTAAAGAAACTCGGTAGTTACGAAACGGCACTACGCACTAAGCTGCCAATTAGTCATCTGAGTCTAGAATATAGATTGATTAATTAATTCCATCCTTAGGGGTAATCATTGATGACTCCCTCGTGTTCTCTTCATGTCGTAGTGAAAGTGTGACAAGGCGAGACCGTTATTAATTGTCTGTCCCAATATAGAATATGCACAGATCTAGAGTCGTAGTAGTTCACTGATGCTCGAACAGCTCACAACTACAAAATTAATGGTTACTAGCTGGTAGTGTACAAATAATTCTCAAGAGTGTATTTACAAAATACTGTTAATCTGTTCCTCCTGCTAGAGTCTGCATGCTACAGAGTTTAACCAAGTCTTCGATCTCTTCCGCGTCTTTCCAAAATGGGTCTGTATACGTCTAGCTAACTAGAGGGATAAGGTTTAGTCCAAGTACTTACTTCTAGTGCGTTTCAGAAACTTGTGCCCTGAGCAATTGCACAAACAAAAGAATCTTCAAGGTCCAAGCAGCATAAATTGAGTCAAAACAGTTACTCTATTTGACC
>NC_085087.1:2900520-2940520 GCF_963422355.1 Corticium candelabrum | reverse complement strand
ATGTTCAGCAAGCTGCAAAACACAAAGTACGTGCAGTAACCATAACATAGCTAATCAATTTGTGCCAGTAGCTAGATGTAAGCATACCTCTCTCTCGTCGTCTTCAGCTTTGCAAGCCTCCCATATTGCTCCTGTGCGCCACAGCCATAACAGACTTTGATTCATCATCTTTGCTTGTCGCATTAGCCAATTCAAAAGACTTCTGTGGTGTATTGTAGATCTTCAGCTGACTAATATTAACTTTGCGCTTCATTGTTGAATTAGTTTTGATGCAACGAAGGACACAGCTACCAGATGCAGTCATTTCTATAACTCTGTATGGTCCAAGCCAGGTGTCTTCCATCTTATGACATTTCGTTGTCCTTTTTAGCATATTTAATCGCAAAACAGTCTTTCCAACCTGGATAGAGTTTGCTACAGCTCCTTTTCTTTTTCTGTATTGTTGTTTCTGTCTTTCCTGATTGTTTTCAATGTTTTCTTTCACTTGAGGGAAAACTTTTATTCTCATTTCCTTTAGATGATGTACTGCTTGCTACACATCACCCAACTGACTGACAGAAGTGATCTCACTGTTTTCAGCTTCTAAAGGAAACCTAGCTTCTCGCCCATGCATTAAAAAGAAAGGAGAGAACTTGGTGGACTCTTGAACACTGATTCGAATAGCAAAGAGAACTGGGTCAAGGAGTTCATCCCAGTCTTCTTCATGCTCTATTACCAATTTTTCAAGGCATCTATGTAGTCATAATACTCTAATTGCAATAGAACTACACTTATCTCCTTATATTGTTTATCTTACTTTCTAATTGTTTGATTTGTTCTTTCATCTAGTCCATTAGACTGAGGATGATAAGCTGCTGTTGTTCTTTGCCTGACATTAAATTGACAATGGAGTACCTTACACACCTGTTGAAGGAAACACGGTATAAACATCCAACTAGTGGTACATACACCTACAGGTGAAGCAAAGTTTACATTGGACATACATGATTTAATTAACAAGCACATAGGACATATCTCATACAACCTGGTTATACAACCTGGTTGACAAACTCTCTGCCTTGATCAGTGATGATATCATTTGGTGCTCCATGCCTACAGTAGGCAGTGTACAAAGCCCTGGCCACTGTAACAGCAGTTTTGTTTGATATGGGGAAAGCTTCAACCCATTTACTGAAATAGCATGTCATTGTTAGTATGTATTGGTTTCCGTGACTTGTCATTGTTAGCGGTCCCATGAGATCAATTTCAACTAGACTCCACACTTCTGAACGAAAAGGAATAGGGTGGAGTTCGTTTGACTGCAATTTGAGAACAGAATTCGTCATCTTGTACCTATCACATTTTCTTATCTAGACAACATTAATTGTGCTAGTTAAATTATTTTACAAGATTAGTAACAAAAAATTCTACCTGATTTGCGATATCAATGTACTGGTTTGGCCAGTAGTATCTGCTCCTTATTTTGTCAGTGGTTTTAGTTCTTCCCAGATGACCGCCTGTTGGATTTACGTGACACTCCTACATCAATCAACAGAATGATTCTTCACTCATATACATAGCTATATTTCAAATAACTGCAACTAATTTTTATTATGATGCACTAGCCTGAAAGGCACGATCTTGCTAATTCTTGCTACCAAGTGCCAGTCTGAGTAAACCTGAAGTCTTTGTGTTGTACAACCTTATCTCTTGAACTGTAAAATCTTTTGCTCTTCTTCTAAATGACTTCCGTTTGCTGCTTGGAATATCAGTGTAGTTTGTCCCTCCAGAGACTAGGAACTCTTTGTATGAGTTCTCAATGTTTTTCGACCATTGTTCTGCTGAAGTTACAGTATCTACTTCCTACCGCATCATTAAATTAATCGTTGCAATTGTTTAGAGCATTTCTCCAATACTAACGCATGCAGATGTCAATGCTATCTTACTGTAGCTTCTACGTCTGACTCTGCATCTGTCAACTCTGGATTGTCCATATGGCTCTATCACGCGCGTCCAGACTGAGGCAACTTATTACAAGTCAAATGGAAGCAGAATAGTACGAAATCGTAGATACAGCTACAACTCTAGAGTAGATCGACTGTAGCTAACCAAAGAATCAATTCTACGTGCTATGATACACAACTGCTCGCGACTGTAGACACTCAACTGCACAACTGCAACAACCTGCACCTGAATCCAGCGCTAGAGCTGTGTCTCTTAATATATAATGTACCCTCGGCATGCCGCAGTCATTATTCGATTGAGTCACATGTGACTGTGATCACAGTCATCTGGTTGAGTCACAGTCACCACCCGGCAATTTTAGGAGTCAGTCATCATCCGGTTGAGTCACATCATACATCCGGCTTCTTCTATTCAGTCATCATCCAGCTTCTTCATCTATCACACACAAATATGCTAATTAACACTAAACCGGATGTACTAAAGGTTATATTAATTATTATTTTAAGCAACATAGTTTACAAAGACGTTTGCCTACAGTTTAGCCAATTACAAGAATCTGCTATAGAGCACAAGGTCACTATAAAAAAATTTCAATCAGTCCTAGTCGACTGTGACCGTATGTGTACAATGCCCAATAAAGGTAAGACCACTTACCTGAAAGTAAGTCGATCACTTTTCTCACCGCCCTGCAACAGAGAAACTGAAGAGACAAAACCGGCTATTTGGTAGCATAAATATACAAAGCGAACCTTTCAATAGACGTCTCAATTCGTTGTGTAGAAATGCTATGAAAGCGACAGACCGAGATATGATCCGAATATCCGAGTATTTGTCTCTCAAATTTCTCGTACTTCCGTAGCAAAAGCACGATGAGCACTAACATCAGCCTGTTAGTCTATTAGCCAGCGGTAATGACTATAACATTAGCCTCATATCTTCGTCTGAAGAGAGACAATCACGCGAGATCTGATCTGGTGACCGAGATTTATGTCACGTGAGTCATCCGTCTTTTTCGTTGTCTGCAAGAGTAGATATTGACAAGACAAAACTACAATTTGGCCAAAGAAAGTGTTATAATGAGCCTATCAACAGAGATGACTTGCTTCTCAAACAAAGTTGTTTGAAAACGAGATGGCAAGCAATGACCGAGATATGATACTCTTTGACCGAGAATAGGTGCGATCCGTTTTCAAGTTCTACAGCAGCAACGTTGCGACGGATGCTGACATGACCTGCTCTACCTAGTTGCTATCTACTTCACTGAGTCTGTTTAGGACTGGCCTGCTGCTGTTGTACATGTGTTCTTTCTTGACTTGGTGTTCTTTTCAATGGCAAGCCTACTCCTGTCATGCCTTTACCAGTCACTTGGCTCAGCTTCTGCTGATTTTTAACTGTGTTCTGTTTAATTTGTCTCGAATGTTTTCTGTTTCTAATCAATTTGGTACCTTTTGTTGTCTTCAATTCATATGATCTTGGTCCTATTTGTTTTGTCACTGTTGCCTTTTGCCACTCTTTGCCATGACTAAAGGGTTCAATCATTACCCTAGCTTCTGCTTGCAACTCTCTCAAATTCTTGGCAGTCCTAGTCATAGATTTTATGTTTCCTTTTGTTCCTTTGTATATTGGCCATGTCATTCTGAATGTGTCTCTTGAGAAGATTTTCTGTTGTTGGCAAGAATCCCTTTGTTCGTCTGCTCATCATTCTTTGAGCTGGACTCGATTCCATCTCTTCTGTGGTGGTATTATGATATTCAAGGAGTGCTGCACAGAAGTCTCTGCCACACTTCTTTGGTTTTTCTCATGATAGTTTCACTATTTTAACAGCATTTTCGCTTTCCCGTTACTTTGATAATGTCCAGGACTAGACATGTTGTGTTTAAATTCTCATGCTTTGGCAACATCCTAAAATTCATTTGAGGTGTATTGCGGTCCACGATCTGTGATCAGAGTGTTTAGTATCTCCATATTGGGCAAATTGCTTTCTTATGGCCCTGATGACTGCTGTTTTAATTTTTGCTGTAAGTATTTCAACTTCAATGAAGAAACTGTAGTAGTCCAATAAGACTAAATAATGATGATCCTTCATTTCAAACAAATCGCTGCCGACTTTTGACCAAGCTCGTGATGGAACTTCATGGGACATGAGAGATTCATTATGCTGTTTATGATCAAACAGTCTGCTTGCCTCACATTGCTCTACATAGTCCTTTATTGCTGTTATCATGCCTGGCCAAAACAAACATTCCTTTGCTCTCCTTATGCAACCATTGATTCCTAAATGGGCATAGAATATCTTTTCAAATATCATGTGACTGTGCGGACCTTGACGGACAGGAGATAGAATTCTGTTCTATCTTAGTGTCAATACCGCACGTCGTCTCCGGTCGAGCTATTATGAAATTGAGTAGATGACCAATCATCGCAAAGGGCTAATATTCCAATTAGCTCATGTGAATATCTCGTATAATCGCTGAAGACAATGACGAACATTTCCATACACTTCTTTTTCTTCTGCTTCTTTGGAGCGCCACAGCATACACAAAATGACAAAAGAATTTTCTTTTTCGCTAAGAAATTGAGTTGACATACTTGAGTACGCGGAGTAAACTACGCTACAAATTGCGTCAACGTTTGACACTTTTGTAACGAACCTAACTTCAAACGTTACGAAACGGAACGGCCTGCTGTACGTCGCATATTGTGAACCCCGTCTAAGTTACAGTTGATTGAGATGGTTACCGTATTCCCTCACATAAAGGCGCGTGCGCTTATAAGTGAGAAAGCGCATTTTTTCTTGCCGAAGAAAACACTTTTTAAAACTCATTTATAAGCGCATGCGCTTCAATAAAATTTTTTGTTTAATTTTTTTATTTTGCTAATGCATCAGTAAACATACAGTGAGAACAGGTCCTAGTCGTCTTCATCAGTTTCTAAAAGTGTCTCTTCATCGCTATCAGTGCACGTGCTAGTGTCCGACTCCGAGTCGCTAGACTGCGATAATTCTTCGCTAACATCTTCTCCACCCAACATCATTCCATGAGCGATTTTTCTAACTCAGGATGTCTTCCGTGCGAGCTTTCGGTTTGCAATGGTCGTCTTCTTTTGCGTGTAGGGACGTCTCGCCTCTCGGATGCTTCATCAAGCCTGCTCTCTTGCTGTCACCACCTCTGCACGACTTTTCGATGGACTCCGTACTGCTTTGCTGTTTTTGAAACATTTCCGTCGTTTACTTTCAGAGAGTCGAGAAGCTGACGCTTAAATTCAAGGGAATAGGACTTGCAATGCATGTCGCGTGTACAGATGCTGTCCGAACACGATTATCCCTCGCCTAAAAGCGCATGCGCTTGTACTCGAGGTATAGGCGCATGAGCTTATTCAGTTCACTTATAAGCGCACGCGCCTTTATGTGAGGAAAAACGGTAGTTGGCGTTTATGTACATGTGGCACATTACTGATTGCGCTGTTGTGTGAGAGTATGTGTGTTTGGGTGTATAAATGCACTGCAGTCTGAATACAATTTACTGAGCAATATCACAATTATTAGAATTATTGAGTAAATTGTAATGTTTCTGTTTAGATATGGAAAGACCTGACAAGACAATTGAAAATCGATTTATCCGAACACAACGTCGTCCTCACTGAAAGTGAAATGTACATCAAATCCGACATTTCAACAATGCAAGAAATTGTGTTTGAAGAATTCAGAACGCCAGGACTCTACATTGGCAACGAATCCGCGTTCTCACTCATTTGGCATCGCAAGCCGACAGGCGTTATTGTAGATTGCGGTGATTACATTACGTCTGTTGTACCCTTTCACAACAAACATCGTCTTTCGAATAATCGTCTACTTAGCTACGGCGGTCGGAATGTTACTCTGAAATTTTTCAGAAGTCTATCTAGAGAGGGATACGACGAGCTAGACTTTAGCAATCCTCATCATTTTGAAGTATTGAGAAAGATTAAAGAGAAACATGGATATTCAACCATTTGGAAAAAAGTCTGAAAACAAAAGAGCAACTCCAACCACTGAAAGTTTCTTGTGAACTAGTACCCAAAAATGTAAGTCATGTAGAAAGTATACAATATGTTAATAAGTGACTGCATGAAGCAAGGTTAGTGTGGGAGGACGCTTTACCGGTGTTGCCGGTAGAATTTGCCTAGATTGTGGCCTCAGCTTGGAGTCACAACTTTTGATATTTCTTATTATTTCTCTATTCTTTATATTAATCTAGTCAAATTTCATAGTGCACGCTTTGTGCTAAACATTCTAGACAGATGATTTCCGACATGACTAGTTTCTCTAGCAATGCTCTTCCGTTGGTATCAGAGAAAATTGACGGAATGTGATTTTTAAGTGCATGATATTTCTCAGCTAAACAGATGTTTTTTCAAATTGATGACTATTATGTAAACTTTATTTTTATTCTGTTTGAGGTCAAAAAAATTAAACGAAAATATGCCTCATCACCATAAAAGGCAACCATGCATGTTTAGTCTACTGATCATAAGAGTGTGACTTCAAATCGACAAATATCAAAACGTCGTTCATATTTTTGCGCATGCTCACAGACATCTTTACTAATAACTTTCTGCCCGAAGGGGGCGCGCATCTCCTGTCTTACCGAATAAATCCATATATGTATATATATATATATATATATATATATATTGTCTAATAATTGTTATGAAATAGAATTTAATCTGTGGAATTTAGGGCTTCTACATTTATCACCAGACTTTCACTGCTGCAGATGGTTTGTTTCAGCCTGGCTGCTTCTACAGTTTTCGTGACGCAATAGGAATTCAAAATGCCGTCGCCAAAGTCATCGAGACACAAATCGACTCGGTACAACAACAGCTCCTTGAAT
Organism: Corticium candelabrum; assembly: GCF_963422355.1. NCBI lineage: Eukaryota > Metazoa > Porifera > Homoscleromorpha > Homosclerophorida > Plakinidae > Corticium > Corticium candelabrum. The sequence continues at coordinate 2,933,705 of NC_085087.1, read as the reverse complement.
CTGTGCTTTTGTGCGGTGGCTGCACTCTGTTGACATCGTTTGCACACGCGCTTGCAATGACGTTTGACGATCTTAAAGAGTTTCCAAAACCTGTCAACGTCATTAAGATTAAGAATCGTGAACACAGCGTTTGGCTTGGAGCCAATGAATTCGCGATGAAGGAGGAATGCATTAGTCAACTTACGGTTACGAAAGAGCAGTATGACGAAGTGGAAGAGCACATTTATAGAAAAAGATCTGAAAATGAATCGGCAGAGGCTAGTTCTAGAGGAGAACGGGTCCGTCGGGATGATGTATCAAGAGAGGCTATTTCTAGAGGAGACCGGGATGCCGCAGCGCACTTGTACTTCTCCAGCGACACGCGGAGTAAGTAATAAAATACTCTTCTGTACTGTCAAAGACTATAGAATGATATAATCATTTGTCCGCGTAATGATTCGTTGCAGTATCTACAATTATTATTCAGATTTATTGTGTGCAAAACAGGGCTGTTAATTAACATAAACTGTTTTAATAATTAATTAAGTTTTCATTGCTTCTAATTTAACCAAATGTGATACTTCCATGTAAGGCAATAGTGGTTGGGCCGCATTTGTCTGCTATTCGTTCAGTCGTCTCGACATTCCGGCATTCTCTACGTCTTAAGAACTACTTTAGTCTTGCAACGCTTATCATAGACAGCAGGAAGACTGTTTTAAAAGCTGGACTCAGTGGATATAACCTGAGCTTGACAGTCAAAAGGCAAAGCGCTAATACGGTCGATGAAGTTGCATTGAGTCATAATCTTTCAAATCTCGATCGAAACCAACGACGCTCTGTTACAAATTTTGATCGTCTAAAAGAGGTGAGTAAACAGTTGGTGCTGAAACGATATTTGCAGTGTGAAGTAGTGAGATGTTAAAGTAAATATTTTTGTGACAGCACCAATCTACTTACTAACTATTGACATAAATTGCTAATCTGGAGGCAATGTCTATATATATAAACCAAGAAATATTTATGATATGAATATTATTAGAATTTGACTACACTTGACTATTTTACATTATTATTGCAAACTTTTACTATTTACAGTTTTTCTTTGGCAACACTGTTAGTATTAACAGCTACATAACATGGACTGCTGTCAATGTTGAAGGTATGCGCTCCTGCGTGTGCGTGTCTGTGTGTGTGTGTGTGTGTGTGTGTGTGTGTGTGTGTGTGTGCATGTTGCTTTTTATAGTGGATATGGTAGAATCAAGGCATGTGCATATGTGTAAATTAATAATAATTGTTGTCTGCCTGTTTTTATGTCTGTCTGTTTGTTTGTCTGTTTGTGTGTCTGTTTGTTTGTCCATCTGTTTTCCTTTTGTCTGTTTGACTGTCTGTATGTTTGTTTGTCCATCTGTTTTGTCTGTCTGTCTGTTTGACTGTCTGTCTGTTTTTTTGTTTATCTGTTTTGTCTGTCTGTCTGTTTTCTGTCTGTCTGTTTGTCCATTCATATGTTTGTTTTTTCATATGTATGTTTGTATTATAATAATTATTAAATAATAATTAAATTATTGAATAATAATAATAATAAAATTAATTTTAATTTATTTACTCTCACTAAATGCAGCTCCATCATCACAGCCATCATACCATTCGCCGAATGTACGACGTCTTTCAGACTGAACCCTTATAGTCTATCACGGCGGTCACGATGTGTCCAGTCGCTTCGTTACAATGCTATGGACATACATGGACAATTCGACTTTAACAATTTTGCTTATCTCGAGATTGCTATGGGAGACATGGTCAAGTTATAATGTTTAGGGATCCGAACGCGGAGTTTTCAACGTGGTAGAGGTGACATGTACTCTGCTCAGAAAGGAGGTAAGTTGTAATTGATTTTGGTAATTTTGAATTGTTAATTGACGTGTTAATTAATTGACGTCTTAACTAATTGTTAATAAATTATTAATTAATTAAATTTTATTGAATTATCAATTGACGTGTAATATGTTATTAAAAACGCAACTGTACAAAGTAGAGGACGCTCATTACCTATATATCGCCATTTTAAAGAAACGTTGAATACAGATCGATAATTAGTCTCGCGTAGCCAGACCCCTTTCCGCCGCGGCCTCCCCGGCGAAATGGGGTCTGGTGTACGGCCTTTGATGTCGCTGTGTACCGCGTAGCCAGAAATCGGCTATCTAAAGACCGGATTTAGTTTCTTAAACGCTTTACTAAAGACGAGACTGGTATGCACGCAGTGCAATCTTATCTCAATTAGCTTCTCTTGTTTCGTAGAGAACAACTCGAAGACTAGAGCTAGAGTCGTTGCTGTTTGTAAAATCTGCATGTCTACAGCAGCAATTAAACGCGGCCGCGGGGACGTTGACGTCGACAGGCATCGATTTCATGCAGCCTTGATCGACGTCGTACGATCTAGCGTTGTGCGCTCTTGTCACAACGGAGACTGAATGCAAACGTACTCGGTGCTGTTTGCTGTTTGCTGTTTTTTGACGTCTAAAGCGACCGCATACAGTCCGGAGTGAGCGATGTCTGGAAGGGCTTGGAGCTGCATGACGTCATCGAAACAAGATGAGTTGTCTTTCTGTGTTTAGGTAATCATTTCATGTGTTTTGTGCTTTGCTTTGATGAACACATACAGTAGCAACCAGGAAGAGACCACGTTGTGATTGGAGTAATATGAACGGAAGCAGCTTGGGTTGCAGACTTCACTTCTGACACTGCATGTCAGACATCTATGGAACACGCAAGTCTCTACTACTTACATTAGATGATATCTGCCTGGCCCTGAGTAACCTTTACGTAACGATCAACACTGCATGCGTATACTGCATGATCTTCATGTATTAATTCATAGATATACGTACAGCTCATATATGGTAGTCCATACATAGCTAGTCTAGAGTTTTCATGCTTACAATACATATCAATATATCAAGAACCCTTATGTAACTTATAGCAAAATGTTTTTAGAGAAATCTTGAACAAAACAGCCTGCAATGTTATTCAGATTGTAGAGAACATGCATCGTGATAAATTTAAGGACTGAGACGGTCACACTGTATTAACATATTACTGACAAATTTTTAGAGTGTCTTTATAGCTAGTGCACAACAAGTGCTTACACAAAATACTATCCAGAAAATGACAGAGTATTAGTATTTATTTCCAATATTATCCACTTCTCGACAACTTCCAAATTAGAGTAAGAGCACTGTAAGAGTTTAGTATTTTACAATCTAGGTTTACGAATAAATATAATGACTCTGAACTTATTACAACCAACCATTATACTGACAGTGACTAAACCGTTCTAGTTTACGATAATAGTCTATACTATTATAACGCATTGTCTTAAAACTGCAAAGCAGCTGCACCATTCTTTCTTCTTCTTGTTCTTCTTAGAATGCCTTCGGCGGTTTCGTGATAGTGGGATTTACTAACCATAAATATGTTGTCAATGCATTTCTCTTTGGTCATCAATTTATTCGCTCCCAACCATACGCTGTGTTCACGGCCCTCATGAGCAATGACATTGACAGGCGTTCTGACGTTCATAAAATTGCTAATTTCGGTCTACAATCTTTTCGGAAAGGTCTTCAACAATGTTGTGCCGCCGCACAAAAGTATGGATTCGTAGAAAGCGGCTTGTGTTTGTATGGGTTGTGAAACAATGGCTCGGCACACCGCGTGATGAATTCCACTTTGTCGTTTACCAAAGTGATGAGGATGAAACAAACCCTCTGAGCAGGAGAAATGCTCATTGCGCATAAGAAGAACCTATAATAGTCAAAGAGAAAAATGTTTATTAGACAAAAGGCGCAATAATTCTGTTTATATTGTGTGTGTTTTTAAAATTTTGCTTTGACCTTTCCTGTTACATACTTAAACTTTACCAAGATTGTTCTCGCACGACTTTCAGGAATGCTGCATGGTTGTACAGTATTGGACAAGGTATACTAGATAGGGAAATTTTTGTACATTAAAGTTAATACTAGTAATTGCGTTAGCATATGCATTGTGTTTGGCAAGCTAATTTTAAATATCTAGTTGAGTAACAACGGTTGCGTTATGTAGCAATAATTTCTGTCGATTAAACTAAGTGAAAACTCAGATAACACTTTTCTCTTCTTTAGCTTTTCTTTCTATTGCTTTTGTCACGCGTCAGTTTTATTTACTTATTATTTGCATACGGGAGCAAAATCGAGAGTCATTGCACTTTTCTCGCCTAGAAATTACAATTGCCTCGACCCCTCGAAAGGGAACAGTTGATTTAACTTTAGCGCGTATGTCGCGGAGTGAAAATTGCTATTGTGTGGCATTCTAGTAATCTCTACGTTTTGCCATGAATTCATATGACAAGTGCTGACACACGAATATATATATATATATAAGTAATATATATAAGTAATATATATATATATATATAAATATATATATATATATATATATAATATTATAGGTCCCATAGGGGACTAGCAGTACCATCTAAACTACATCTAGCTAGTATCATTTTAGCGTTGCTACACCACAGTCTAGTAGAGAGTTGCTGATGAAAATGACAAACAGACTGGCTAATTGAAACATTATGTTTAAACGAAGCTCTACGTGCTATGATCTTGAGCACTTGAAGGCTAGCAGCTGTCCAGAGACCCAGAGTCTCTACTACTAGCGGATGAAAAAGGCTGCCTGTGCTGGACACATTCAGGTGATGTCGTTCGTCCTTTTCCATCTCTCCTGCATCAGATGCTGCACCTGGATGACTTGCTGCTTGAGTGAGAAAAGACGGTTGTAAGGAACTTCGTACCGATAAGTCAAAGTAGGCAGGCAAACCGCGCTCGAAATCTGGATGATAAACATCTCCTGGTCTTGTTTGGTTGCTACTGCTACATCTTGCCTCCCGACGACAACGAGAATCATCTGTAAGCAGTGCGTTGTACACCACTTCGCATATATATATATATATATATATATATATATATATAAGTAAATGCTCGTTAGCATTGTGTTAAGCAAGCGAAAGTGTTTTGCATGGCTTTGCTTACACGTGCTAGTTGCCTAGCAGTGGGGTTGCGTCTCTAATCTCTTTCAAACAAACGCGGGAAGTTAGAAACAGACTTTCAGTGTCTTTAGATATTCGTTTATGCTTTCTAGTTTTTGTTTCTTCGTGTACATTTCAATCCTTTAACTGGTTTACGTAGCTGCCTGCGTAACAACAATTGTCGCGTATTCAAGTGACAATGGTTGCGTAGCAATAAAATGTATGTCAAACTATGGCGCGGAAACTCAGAAAATAGACTTTTCTCTTCTTCTAGCTTTACTTTTCCATTTCTTTTGTCACGCGTCAGTCTCCTTTGCTTATTAGTCGCATATGGGAGCGTACTTGAGAGTCATATCATTTTTTTTCGCCAAGAAATTATAATGGATTCGACCCCTTGAAAAGAGACCTTCGATTTAAATAATTTTAGCTCTTATGTTGCCGAGCAAAAATTGCATTCATCCGGCATCATCATTATGTCGATATATATATATATATATATATATATATTAAAAGTCCGCGTGCGGATTGTTGAGCACAAAATTGCCGTCAAACAAGTAATTTCTATTGTGTGACCTACATATGCATTCATTTAATAATCAATCGAAAAAGTCTTTTAAAACTTCAGTTCGTCGCATAACTTACCTGTTGTGGTTCTAGTTGGTAGAACACTGAGACTGGCTCAGTCTTGTATGCAAGATTCATCTCTCTGTCATAGTCAGTGCTCGTCCGTCCGCATTCGTGTTTGATTTTTTCGATTTCCTTAAGATGGTCAAGATTTTGTGAATCTAACTGTTCGTATCAGTTTTGCTGTAAGCTTGATAAAATCTCTAGAGTAAAATCTCGACCACTAAAATTGAGAAAATTGTCACTAAGACGTCGGCCGTCATGAAAGACGACAACAGAAGTCATCAATTCACCGCAGTCTATATAGACACCTGTCCATTTGCCATACCAAATCATTGAGAGAGAAGACTCGTTGATGATGGACAGTCTTTCTGCTTGGAATTCTTCCCACATTATTTCTGCTACATCGTATTCGTCTTTTTCCGTAAACAATCGATTTTCAGTGAGTACAAAGATGTGCTCAGTTGGATCAGCTTTCAGTCTATATATTGAGTCTTTCCACATCTAGACAAAAGAGCAAATATACCATTTGTACTTTGGTTGAAAATGGCCTTTGATGCAAAAAGACGTAAATCTACAGTGGCGGATCTATACTTTGTCTAAAGGGGGAACAAGCGACTAAGAGCTGGTGTGACATTATGACGGTACGACATTCCGACAGATATAATTATGACTATATAGTTAGGACATTTGCATGTGTGTTACTGTTCTGCGGCAGGTTAACGCAAATTATATTTGGGCAAAGATTCTAGCAATGACATGATTTTAGCACCGTTATGCTTTGTCTTGAATGTGAATTTGGTCATAGAACAGACAATAGAGAAAAAAATTAATAATTAATTAAGAGTGAAAATCCAAGACATGATGCTCATTTGCTGTTTCTCCACAGCATGCAAGCCATTCGATTATAATTACTGAAAACATGCACCTCTGTATACTTGGAGCAATCACGAGAAGGCTCAAGGGCATTAAAAGAACATTGTCCAGACGTTTTGGTACGCACTGGTGTCTCTCTCATATATTTGTACGGGTTTGAAAAAAATGGATGCATACGAAATCATGTAAAGTCTAAATCTTGAAATCAGAGAAACCTAGCACGACAGCTGAAAGAATATGATAATCTTAGTATATAATACCACAAAGTCTACATTCTTACTGCACGTAATTTGGGCCTTGCATACGTAGATTAGGGAGTTTGCATGCATGGGTCGTGCGCAGACAGGGTACAAGAGAGAGCCTATTTTACATATCCTGCACGTAGAACGTATGAAAATGCCGTTCGAAAAGTAAGTGTTTACAGCGGTGTTTTTTCGTGCCCTCAAAGTGCATTCGTGACAGAAACGGTGGAAATGTCGTATTCCGCAATTGCGCGCGAGTGGAAGCAGAACTGCAAAGTCGGTGACAATGTTTCCAGGCAGAAGCTGTACTGCTGAAAAGAATGCTTCCACTTTGAATGTTGTTCAATCTTCCATCGTCCATTGCTCTTTCTTTATGTAAGCTACAGTTGTGGTACAGACTTATATATATATATATATATATATATATATATATATATATATATATATATATTTTAAACTATATTAAAAGAAACCATGTCATAGCTAAACAAACCTAACTTATCTACTATCAATTTAGCATTGTACTGCCAAAGCTTACATGATAACTGTTCGTGTAAATTACATACAGTTTTACTAAAAGTCAATCCGTTGAACAGAGAGTTGTTTTATTCGCAATGGATTTCAAAACCTTTAGGCTGTGCATTGACCACACTCCATAAGTTTTAATTATTAGAGGATAGAAAATCCCCCTTGCAACTGCAACGTTCTCATCATGTTGAAGATCTTTCTCACATTCCCCATCTTTAGCAGCCACACCTGCTTTACTTGCAGCGTTGATAATGCGAGAAAGGCCGAATGAATTCCTGACCGACACATCAAAATAGGCAGGTTTGCCCTGAGAAAAATCAGGGTGATAAACATCACCCGGTCTATCAATGAACAGAGTCGAGCATCCTTGTTCACGACGTGTACCAGCATTTTCCTTCAAGAGACAGTGGTAGATAACATCACATACATCCTCATGACGTTTAATTCTCAACGGTCCGCAACCAAAAGCATGGTCGCCATGTTCATCAAGGACATGATTACATGTAAATCTGTATGACGTGGGATGACGTGGAAATACAGCTATTCGTAGACGTAATCGCAAGGCAGCAACAAACTCCTGAGGGACATGGCAAGGCCGAGACTGCGGTGAGGAATTATCCTCAAACAGGCCCCCGAGTAAGGAGTCGTCACTGCTTTCAGTCGTGCTTGATCACGTAGGCTGAGACAGCTTTCTTCAATATTACATTTCGCGTTGCTATCCAAGATCTGCTGGATATCATGTTGATTAGAGACTGGTGTTATACAGTCACTGAAACCCGGAAGAATACTTGCCAGATGTTGTTGGCATTGAGTTTCACCAGGGATGATCAGGTCAACGCTTTTTCCAAGTTGGTACGATGGGTCGTTTTCAAGAATTGATATTGGCATTGAATTGTGTAGTAACCGAAATGAAAGCTGACGTGATGAATTGCAGCTTCCAATAAATGCTGCAGAGGAAGCTCTGCTGGCGTCTCGAAGGCCTACACCACCAAGGCGAATGGGAAGGGTTTTCTGTAGCCATGTCTGGTCCGAAATAGATGAGGCAGTCAGCGTTTCAAAGCTTTGTCGTAAGCCAGCATTAAACCTGAGCAACTTATCAAAAATTTTAAGAGGTGGCACCGTTCTGATAATATGGTTCATCTTGCATAAACCAAGGCAACTCGTGAGGAGATGTAGTTCCACCTGAGGGTCATCCAACACTGACAACTGAATCTGTTGGAACAGAATTTTGTCAATCCGTTTGGATACGGGACTAATAAAATATACTGTAAGTATGAAGCGACGATAGCCTCGCAAGCCAGGCTCTTCCACGCAGTCGCTGACCTAACCGCACGTGAATCACACGAGGAGGAGGAGCTTTTACCGAAATTGCTCCAGCGCGAGCAGAGCCTGGTCGCTTTCGAGAACGTCATCATGACCTGGGACCAAGGATCCGGTTTCATAGCTTGGATAAGACTAATTCGATTTCCTAAAGAGCTCGTTAATGTTGATACATGAAGCAGAGAGGTAGTCGTCGTAGAGAACGCATGAACACGAAATCCAGTATAGCTGTTGATGGACTAAGTGATGGTGAGTAATGAGCATAGAAATGGCCTACATGGGACTGGTCCGCTGAACCTACAGTCTTCAGCAACGTTTCTTTCTACTGAACTCATCTGCAGGTTTGCGCGAATTGAATCAGACGTAGAACTGTTCACCACTCTTGAGCATCTACTCTGACATCTATAGTCTGTAGGGGGAATGGTGTGAGAACTGCCGGCTCAGTTTCACTCAACGGTTCATCAAAACAGTGGCCTAGAGCTTGTTGACCTCTCCACGTCATGATCAGATTGGCGTGTATTGCTAACGCAGTCTATGTGACGGTACTGTCAACTCAGCAAGCAGCACTTTGTACGATATTGGCTCTCCTCACGGTGAACTGGAAACATCTAGGCATGGGAAAACAGCAGTGCAGTGGACCTACCATGTGCAGGAAATGTAGAGTTGACTCGTCGTTGCACGTGTTGTATACTATGAGTTCATTTGTCAAACTACCGCGCTGCAGATCTATATTCGGCCGTGTATTGTTGGCGAAACTGAATGCTGAAAAGGAGTCGTGACACTGCAGAATATCTCATGGCTGAGCTGTATAAATACGTACTAGAAGCGAACGATGATGTCAACTACGTACTTTGTGCAAAACAAGCAAGTGCGTGAAGCAATGTCGCGTGTTCTCAACTTTCATACCTACATGCTTACCTGATCGAATTAGCTTTAGCAAGCTATAAAACCGGATCCGGGGGCCCACGTCACTATGACGTCTCGTAAGCGACCAGGCTCTTCTCCCGCTGGAGCAATTCCGGCAAAAGCTTCTCCTCCTCGTGTGATTCGTGTGCGGTTAGCTCAGCGACTGCGCGAAAGAGCCTGGCTTGCGAGGTTAAAGCGACGATGGTTACGCGAGACTAATCTATCACTGTAAACTGAACCACCTATCAGAATAGGGCACTTTATACCTCTTGACTAACAGCCTTTCCTTGCTTTAGTAATTCGCGCACTAGAAGGGCGTGTGTTTGAGTATGCGCATAATCTGAACTGCATGTGAAGCTTACTAGATATATTATGTCCAGCTACTACACTTACTGTTCTTACTAGCAACATATTTATCCAGCATGTGGTCGTTCCCTGGACTTATGAAAGCTACAACACGACGTTCTGCTTTTAAATTAGAATCGCAGCGAAGACTAGACCCAGCGATTGCAGACAACATATTGTACCTATAGCCAGAGCTATCAAGGACGCTCCTGAAGAGGAGCACGTGTTCCTAATGCCCCATCTAAATCCGCTATAATCCATCCTAGTAACTAGCGTCAGCTGAGCACACTTCAAGAGGCTCTATGTGTTACGTTAGAAGTAAATCCTTTAGCAAGGGTCGCAGTTGGCTCTTCGCAATGAGACGCGAAGAAACTAAAATGAGGTGTAATATAGTAATTAGAGTGGATCTGGATCTCCATCGAGTTCATCGCGTCGCTCTGGTATTATAGGATACACGTTATCTACGTAACTTAATTATAATAGCTTGTTGACAATATTGCTATCTACTGTAATTAAAATAGAGAGACGGACTGTCAAAGAATCTTAAACGATAACTTATTTGCTATGTAATTTCGAACAAAAAATTTTGAAATCGATTTCGTTTTCCCTATTTTTGTCAATTTTATGAAAGGAGCAACAATCCAGTTACAATTACAGAATTGGCTAGATCTTAAATCTATGTTAATTAATAAAAGTAATTAACAAATTTTAATTAGTGCGTTAGTGTTTATACTGTGCTTGTAAAATGATTGGAAAAGGGAAAAGCGCGCTAACTGCTATGACCTACTCTCTCTCTCTCTCTCTCTCTCTCTCTCTCTCTCTCTCTCTCTCTCTCTCTCTCTCTCTCTCTCTCTCTCTCTCTCTCTCAGTCTATGTAACGGGTCTTTCCAAGTCTATAAACAAAAAGAAAAGAAATGTGCATCATAAATTTAATAATATTTTGTTTTGAATTTTACTTTGATCATAGAAAAACGTATAAATCTACAGCCCATTTCAGATGCTAACAGGCGTAAGCCGACTCTTTGCTTCTGTTTTATGTTAGAAGCAAATCCTTTCAAGGGGCGAGATTGCATGACCTTTTGCAATGAGACACGAAGCAACCGAATAGGCTCTAAAGTTACTGCGCTATATAGTGATAGTCAGGCATGTAAGCTGCTTTTCCCGTATTAATTGAAAATTTGAAAAAAAGACTTCTGTGACTTCATTTTCAAAGTTACTTAATTTAATTGATGTTAGACAGTGGGCAAGTTTGAAACGGCGACGTACTTACAACACCCACTTATGAAAAGTAACTACAAGAACAGTTTCCGTTGTATAAAAGTTCTTGTTCTTTCAGTAAAATCAACTCTACTCTCGTAACATGCAACCGTTCATATAGCTGTTTATCTACAGATGTCCACAATTTTAGTAGTCCAGTTTAGTTTAGGTTTTTCTGATTGTGAATGTTGTTGATAAGCGATATAAAGACGATTCATTCTTTGTTGACCAACGTATGAATGCTTTCGAGTAAACAAGGAACCGCTCTACCTAACTTTGTGTGTGTGTGTGTGTGTGTGTGTGTGTGTGTGTGTGTGTGTGTGTGTGTGTGTGTGTGTGTGTGTGTGTGTGTGTGTAAACGATAACTGATTTTGCTACGTACTGTATTATATCAAGATACATTAGAAGTTAATAAATACGTTTCGTAAATTTTTCATTTTTTCTACAAGGCAAAACTAAAACAACAGTAAAATTTATAAAATAAAAAAGTGAAATTACAAATAAAAATAATTAACAATCAATAAGTACACTGCTGTTTATATAGTACAGTACGTTCAATAATTTGGCTAGAATATATTGATTGTAAAATAAATTGTTCTATCTGAAACATACCCTCCCATACTCCCTCCCTCCCTCCCTTCCTTCCTCTATTCCTCCAACTCTCCCTCATTTTGTCCTTTCCTCCCATCCCTCTCTCCTGCTCTCTCTCCCTCTCTCTCCATCTCTTTATTCCTCCATCCCTCTTCCTTTATTCTCTTTTCTCCCATTTCCCTCTCCCTTTCTCCCTCTCCCTTTCTCCCTCTCTCTTTCTCCCTCTCCCTTTCCCTCTCCCTCTCCTTCTCTCTCTCCCTATTGCCCTCCCCCTCTCCTCTCACTCCCCTTCCCACTCCCCCTCTCCCTCCCCTCTCACTCCCCTTCCCACTCCCCCTCCCCCTCCCCCTCTCACTCCCCTTCCCACTCCCCCTCCCCCTCTCCTCTCCCTCCCCTTCCCACTCCCCCTCCCACTCCCTATCCCTCTCCCTCTCCCTCTCCCTCTCCCTCTCCCTCTCCCTCTCCCTCTCCCTCTCCCTCTCCCTCTCCCTCTCCCTCTCCCTCTCCCTCTCCCTCTCCCTCTCCCTCTCCCTCTCCCCCTCCCTCTCCCCCTCCCTCTCCTTCTACCTCTAACTCTCCCTCTACCTCTACCTCTACCTCTAACTCTCCCTCTACCTCTACCTTTCCCTCTCCCTCTCTCTCTCTCTCATATATTTGAAACAAATCTTCGACGTAGATACAGAATGTGATCTAGAACCATCAAGTCAGTCGCTAAGCAAACTACCATACGCTATTTATGCACAAATACAACTTTTACTCTACATCAACACTAACACGCAAGAATAAAACTAATTTACGTAAAATCGATACTGTAATGTCTTGTTTCAATATTGTTTATCGAATTAGGATCTATTGGAGTCGGTCCTATAATTGCTGCAATCTTGTTATGTATCATATTTGCATTTCCTTTCTGAAGGCAGACTGCCAATCGACGATGCCAATAGTTTGCAAAGTCACAGTAAGACATGTCCATTGCTGCTGGCGCGAGACTGGCAGCCTCCTTTAAAGTGTTCGCACTCTCAGCACTGCAACAACCAAACACTACCAAAGCAAAAGTCGGAACACGTCCCCTTGGTCTATTGCTGCATACAAATACTTGGTACTCTTTGAGCGCTCTTCTTAAGATGCAGCATAGGCTGATATTGTTTTGCTCGATCCGATGTTATGCAGTGCCCAGGGATGAGTAACTGTCATGTCCAACAGAAAAATGGCGAACAGTAACTGTATTACAAGTGTTTGGCCTTGATGGCTGCTGTCTTCCAATGATGGTATTGACGTTGTTGGACAAGATCCTTGCATTATCTTTTTTGTAAACAAACGACAGACGGCGTCGTCATTCGTTTAATAACTCTTCTGGTGAGTATCCTGCTAACGGTGCTGTTAATCTTGACACTCTCTTCAGTGTCTCTCTTGCTAACTCTCCCAAACGACCAAATATTTACAATGAGAATGGGCGAAATAGATAGCCTAGAGCAGTAGACATTTGCAAATATTTGTTGTTGTTGGTACGGTTTACTGCCAATCCTGCTGTTGTACAACTTCGACCAATATAATTCTGGGCCCAAGGATGAGCGATGGTGATGTCCAGCAATAGCTTCTTGCCATTGTCAAAGTTGTACACAGTAATGTCTGGACGTTGTTTGCCTTCAAATTGTTTGGTTACTTCTTTCCTGCATTGCAAACCAACTGAGAATAACATTTGATGTACAGTGTTATAAGACTCGATCGTGTCTATGAATAGCACCTCTTCCAAACTTGCATGTAAGGAGATGGCATCCAAAGTTATCAATAGCTCTCCGCACTGTGCAATACAGCGGTCTATAGCTCTAAGAGCTGACAAAGACGCACCAAGTCGCAATAAAAAAGACATGAAAAATTCTGCATTGCTCAATGTGTAATCTGGCGAACTTGCTATTGCGTCTAGCCAGCAGCCAACAGTAATTCCTTCACAGCTGATTATTCTGGTCATGTTTTTCATAGATTGAGTCTGCAACAATTGATGAAAATATTTGTCTGTCTGTCTGTCTGTCTGTCATGATCCCACCCTGCTAATTAATGGAAGAATTTTCATGTGAAATGCTAAATCTTTGAAAGCTGACGAGTATTTGATAAAATGAGGCACTTTGAAATCTGTGTTATACCTGCTTTCCATCCAACTGCAATATTGGTCTGACAAGCCACTTTTCTATAGCTTCTAACCACTAACACGTCTGACAAGCATATTACCTGTTGTCATTGAATAGCAGTAATTTTAGTATGAATTTCTTACCGTAAAATACCCGCACAGTAGAGACAGAAAGGTGAGATCGCTATCAACACATTACAACATTGGCCTCTCTTTACATATAGCAACATGTAAGCTAGAGCCACTTGCCAGAAATTACCAAAGCAGCAAGCAGTCTAATAGTAGTAACCTGCTCATTTGTATAAGCAAAATTGCAATTGTGACGAAATGCTTAAAACGCAAAAACTGTGTTTTATACAGGATGTTGCTTCGACTTACCTCTTTCAGAGCGGTAAGATTTACGGTAGGAAGTTTATCTTCCTGTTCTTCGTCTAAAGCAAATCGCCTAGCAGAACTTCGTCGCGACTTGGGATCGTAGAAAACCGTAGGAACCGTAGGTTACCGTAGGAAACTGTTTCTCTCGAATCTGCTGATACGATGCAGCTTTCATAAAGTCAGATCTGTTGTCGATAACAGTTGTCGGAGGATGTGGAGTGGCCATTGCACAACACAAACTGATGACAAATGCAGGTATGGATGGGTGTTTCGAGTGACTAGTTCCTCCGTTTAGGACTGAGTTGGAATACGTATTTTGACTATATTTATGTAATTGAAATTATTAATGTTTATACAAACTTGTTTTAATAAAAACTTTGCAAAGAATGTCAAACATTTTATCAATTTCTCGCTTTTTAGAAGATTAGAAACAATCACGGCGTTTGTCTTCGCAATGGAGAACACTATAGACACATGCAGCGTCACAGAATAAAACGAGCCACACTTTAAGTGTTTCCTAGCGCCTGGCTCGCTGCAATATTTTGAGAAGTCAATTCGTCAAAGTTAGACTCTTATTCCGCTAGAGCATGCCCATCACTGGAGCCAGAAAGAAACAAGAAATTGGATGACAACCGACAAAACGAAGACGTTCCCGGAGAGGACGGAGACGGTTTTCACACTAGCAGCGTAGCCAGACGCCGACCACAACACCTTGGGCGCGTTTCTTTATTCTCTTCTGTCTCTTTTGGAAGAGTCTTCCATCTCTTCCAAAAGAGTTGTCTGGAAGAAGAGGGGGTTGATTAATTAATTAAGTTGGGATGAAGAAAGCGCCTTCTTCGTCATTGTTGTGCTGGTTGATTAATTAACTAATTGATTGTCTCCTAGTCATTCTGGTGGTAAACGCCTCTATTGTTGTTGTGGTAGGCGTCATTATTGACTTTAGCGTCTTCGCTGGTGTGAAAACCGTGTTCGTCCTAGTAACGTCGTTGTCGTATCAGTTGCCGTCTATTTCTTGTTTATCTGCAGGCCTCCCTAAAGTCAGCGCTCAAACAGCTAGTGCCGTGATTGCATCTGACTAGAATCGACCCTCAGTAAGCTGCGTTTGTGAAGAGCGAAAAAAAGACAATTTGGACAATTTGCAAAGACTGACGATGACCATTTGATTAAAACAAAGTTGCATCAACAATTAATAATTCCAAATATGGTCGAAATAGATGGTCCATACATAATAATCACCGGAGGCATTCTATACGGGCATTATCATCATTTTGTGTTGGGTAATGGAAGTTCATCGTATTCCATCAATTACTATCGACAACGGACATGGCTTTATGAAAGCTGGGTTCAGTGAAGAGAAACAGCTTCCTACCGTGACGATCCCATGTCGTGATGACGTCCTGCTAGGCGATTTTGTTGTAGAAAAAGTTCAGGAAGAAAGACTCCCTACCGTAAATCTTGATTCTCTGAAAGAGGTAAGTCGAAGCAACATACTGCGAAACAAAAACTCTGCCGTTTGTGTTTTAAACATTTTGTCATAATTGTATTTCATTTATGTACATGAGTACTCTAGTACATCTAAACTGTTGTACGTTGCTTCTAACTTTTCTTGCAAAGAGCGAGCGCTTGCAAGTACATTTAACTGGAAGCCAATCTAATGTTCTCTTGAGCTCATTACGATCTCACCTTTGTCTCTATTGTGCGGCTACTCTGGGGTGAGAAATTCGTTACTAAAGTTACTACTATTTCATGACGACAGGTAATATACTTGACAAACGTGTTAATGATAAGAAGAAACGTATACAAGCAGCTGGTTAGGAAGTGTACGTATATAAACCTGATATTTTAAAGTAGAAAGTGTTCGTCATGTTTTAAATCTTTAGCATATAGAATGGAAATGCTAGCTGCCTTCTAAGAATGTCATTTTATGGAAACCAAAGCAGAAATATAGATCATAGCGAGAAAGAGTAGGTCTCAGCATTAGCGTGCTTTTCTCTTTACAAATTATTTTAATACCACAATCTAAACACCTGCGCACTAATAGAAATTTGTTAATTAATTTTAGTTTCAAGATCTCGCCAATTCTGTTATTGCAATTGTACTGTTGCTCCCTTATAAGTAATTACTCGTAAAGCCTCGCCTTTTGTTTTTAGTTCTACTTGTTACGTATTTGTGTAATCTGTCTTTTTGTCTCTTTGTCTGTTTGCCTGTCTGTCTGTCTGTCTGACTGTTTGTTTTTCTGTCTGTCAATACATATATTTTTAGACAACAATAATATGATTATTACAGTCTAAAGTACGCCAACAATCAGCAAGTTCTAAGACAAATTAAACCCAAGAGGCCCATAACAATGATTAAAAGTCAAACAGCTAAAAACACTCTTACAAAGTTACAAATGGCATCAACTGAGTCACCACTATACTGGGCTCTGTTCATCTTCTGCAATAACACTCTTGCATTGAATTGCTGCATTACAGTTGAGTAGTTCAGCAACTTTTGAACTCGTCTTGTCTGCACTCAGTTGTCTGTCTGACGGTCTGTCTGTATATTTGTCTCTCTGTTTCTCTGTCGGCCTGTCTGTCTGTCAATGCTTCTTCTATATATCAAAATTTGTACATCAATGCTAATACATGTGATAAAATGTAAAAGATTTATGTGCACTGTTCGTCTGTCTATTTGTTTGTTAGCTGCATTTTTCTGTCTGTAAATACGTATATTTTCATAAATCTACTATATCAACATAGCAGTAGTGATCATGGATTTACTTTATGGGCTACCAGAGTAATGACCGAGCAACTAAGTATTTAACGTATGGTTGCCAGGGAAATCCTTAGAGATGAGACGATTTGTTGTGCATTGAGTAAAGTACAGTATATATATATATATATATATATATATATATATATATATATATTTATACAGTAGCTGGACATAACATAGCTAGTAAGCTTCAAGGAAAACATGCAGTCCAGGTAAGGTGCATACTCGAACACATGCTTTTAGAATTCGCGAATTACTAAAGCAAGGGAAGGCAGTGAGTCAAGAGGTATAGAGTGCCTTGTACTGATAGCCTGTTGAGTTTAAAGTGCTAGATTGGTCTCGCTCAACCAGACTCTTTTTGTCGCTTCTAACTTATATACTAGTACTACCCCACAGTATTGGCGGTGTCAATCTGGGCAGTGGCAGTCTATCGTTGTGTACGTTACTTCCGCGAAGTAGACGCGCATTACGTGACGCACGGATGGACAAACGCACACAAAGCGGCCCGCTGAATCGGCTCACTCAGACTGCAGCGGGCGCATCTTGCACTCTGTTATTAGCTAATTAGAGGATGCCGTACAGTGGCTGACGAGCGCACCACCTAATCGTCTAACTGAACAGACACTCCCGCGCATCTCATTTCAGGCCGCCAAAGTCTTGTTTCTGGCCGTCGAGGGCAGCGTTCGTCTTCGACGGTCGAACTCGACCGAGCCGACGCCTTTCGCGACGATCCGACACAGGTGTCGTGTCGATCGACGCGTTACAGACATCCATCTAGACGTCCAGACAGACTGAAGTGTGGGTTGGCGTATTCTTGTAGTAGATAGTAGCTACATAGCTATTTTATAAGCGAAGAAAATGCATAAAATAACTTTCGCTAGTCGTCCATAAATTGGCACGTAGAAATGCCCCCATCACAATCTCATTGTAAGGCGGGCTCACGTGTTACTTTAGAGACAATCTACCATACACGCACGCACGCACGCACGCACACACACACACACACACACACACAATCACACACACACACATACACACACACACACACACACACACACACACACACTCTCTCACACACACACACACACACACACACACACACACACACACACACACACACACACACACACACACAGAGACACACACACACACACACACACACACACACACACACACACACACACACACACACACACACACACACTTATTTGGCAAGTTTGCAATCTATTGAGCGGCGGATCGCTAGAACGCACAACACACGCGTCCTATTGCTCTAGTTTTAAACTATGGATACGTCACTGTGGATTTATAGGTTTCTTTTATGTCAAAGGCAATTTTCAAACAAAAAACAAATAGTACATTTGCTCTTTTGTTTAGATGTGGAAAGACGCACTATATAGACTGAAAGCTGATCCAGCTGAGTACATCATCGTACTCACTGCAAATCGATTGTTTACGGAAAAAGACAAGTACGATATAGCAGACATTATGTGGGAAGAATTCGGAGCAGAAGGACTGGCCATCTGCAACGAATCTTCTTTCCCAATGATTTGGTATGGCAAACAGACAGGTGTCTATGTAGACTGCGGTGAATTGATCACTTCTGTTGTCGTCTTTCACGACGGCCGACGTCTTAGTGACAATGTGCTCAATTTTGGTGGTCGGGATGTTACTCTAAAGCTTTTGTCAAGCCTACAGCAAAATGGATACGACCAGTTCGACTCACAAAATCTTGACCATCTTAAGAAAATCAAAAAAATCAAACACGAATACGGACGGATAAGTACTGACAATGAAAAAGAGATGCATCTTGCATACCAGACTGAGCCAACCTCAGTTCTCTGCCAACTAGAACCACAACAAGTAAGTTATAGGTCGGATTAAAGTTGAAAAAAGACATTTATATCGCTTGATTATTAAATGAATGCATATGTAGGATACACAACAGAACAAAATTTTTGTGCTCAACAATCCGTGCGCGGACTCGTGATCTATTTTATCATTTATTATTAATCTGCGAGCGGAGCGAGCCTCTCTCTTGTCTTGTCAATTGAGATTGAGATATATTACATATTCACATTTGTGTGTGTGTGTGTGTGTGTGTGTGTGTGAGAGAGAGTGTGTGTGTGTGTGTACGTACGTACGCACGTGAGTACTTGTCATATGGATTTTAGGCAAAACTGAGAGACGGAATGACGTAACGACGATGCCAGATGAATGTAATTCAGCTCGGCAACATATACGCTAGAATTGAATCGATGGTCTCCTTTCTAGAGATTGACTCAATTATAATTAATTGGTGGGAAGATTGAAATGACTCTCAATTTTGCTTCCATAATGCACTAATTAGCAAAGGAGACTGACGCGACAAAAGAAATGGAAACGAAATGGTAGAAGAAGAGAAAAGTTTGTTTTCTGAGTTTCCACGCGTAGTTTGACAGAAATTGTTGCTACGTAACGCAACCGTTGTAACGTACCTAAATAAAATGACAAAACGCCATCGCTCGACAAACCCACTGCTAACGCATTTATTAGTATAACTTGAATGTACAGACATGTACATAACTAGCCCATACTGAGCATTCTTGAAAGTAGTGCTAGAACAAACTTGGTAAAGTTTTAAGTATGCAAAAGTAAAGGTAAACAAAGTTGACATGCTTCAAATATTTAAAATAAAACATTAATGCAATTTTAAAGACACGCCGAATTTAAACAAATTATTGCACGAATTGAAAATAACAAATTTTGTTCTTGACTATTATAGGTTCTTGTTATGCGCAATGAGCATTTTACCTGCTCAGAGGGTTTGTTTCATCCTCATCACTTTGGTAAACGTCAGAGTGGAATCCACCACGCGGTGTGCCGAGCCATCGTGTCACAACCCATAGATAAACAAGCCGCACTCTACGAATCCATACTTTTGTGCGGCGGCACCACATTGCTGAAGTCAGTTTCGGAAAGATTGTCGACCGAAATTGCCAATTTTATGAAGGTCAGAACGCCTGTCAAAGTCATTGCTCATGAGGGTCGTGAACACAGCGTATGATTAGGAGCGAATAAGTGGAGGACCGAAAATACAAACACTAACGGCGATATATTAAGTAAATCCCAGTATCTCGAAACCTGCGAAGACATTTTAAGAAGAACAAGTAGAAGAAAGAATGATGCAGCTTCTTTGCACTTTTAAGACAAAGCGTTATAATAGTATTGTCTATTATCATAAACTGGAACGGTGTGGTTACTGTCAGTACAATGGTTGTGTTCAATAGTTAATTATTCAGAGTCATTCCATATATGCAAAACTATAGATTGTCAAATACTTACCACTCTCACAGTGCTTCTACTCTAAATTAGTAGTTGTCAAGAAGTGGATAATATGGGCAATCAATATTAGTACTCTAGTATTTCCTATCTATCGTTTTGAGTAAGCACTTTTGGTCTACTAGCTATAAAGACATTCTGAAATTTGTCAGCAATAAAGTAATACAGCGTGCCCGCCTTATTGCATAAATTGAACATGATGACCTAAGACCTGAATAATATTGCAGGCTTTGGTCAAGAATTCTATATAATTGTTTTGCTAGAAGTTTAAATGTCCTTAGTGTATTTTAATAAAAATGTATATTAATTATCATAAACTGTTTTAATAATTAATAAAGTCTTGATTGCTCCTAAATTTATAATAAATAAATAATGGTCAACTGTAATTATAAAAACATGCAAATTTGTAACAGTTCAAATATTTCTGTTGCTCTTAATTTATTGCTGCCATCGGTTGGCTTGATGTTGGAAATCCAAGGTATGACAACATAAAATACGGTCCCTCATTCTAACCACATTCAATATCATAAACAACATCATCGGTTACGACGTGTGAAAATCATATTCAGTTGCCTAGTTACTTTTGACAAGGAATAGTCAATGTTTTTGTAACATTTGTAACAATAATATTTAGGTCTCGAGCACCTTGGAAACCCTTTGAAATACGTTCTTGTGATAATTCGCATGTATTCCGCGTGCTGCTACAATAAAATTAAACAGAAGGTAATCAACATGGCATCTACCATGATCGCCCGTGTTTGATTCGCTAATTGAATAACTTAATTTAATATATGCAGATAACCAAATGTGATACTTCCATATAAGGCTATAGGGGAAGGCCGTATTTGCATTCGTTCATTCATTTCGGCAGTCGGGCAATTTCTACGTTTCTCTTTTCGCTATGGACTACTCAAGTCTTCCAACGGTTATCATTGACAGTGGGACGAACGTTTTGAAAGCTGGCCTCAGTGGACATAACCTGCGTCCGACAGTCAAATGCAATGTCCTAATACGATTGATAAAATTACGTTGAGTCATAATCTTCCAAATCTCGATCAAAACCAACGACACTCTGTTACAAATTTCGATCGTCTGAAAGAGGTGAGTAAATAGTTGGTGCTAGAACGGCATTTGCTGTATTAAATAGTAAGATGACAGTAAATATTTTGTGACAACACCAGACTATGCTTTCTAACTATTGATATTAATTGTAAGCAGCAGGCAATGTCTATATATATATATATATGTGCCAAGAAACACTTATGATATCAACATTATTAGAATGTGACTACACTTGACTGTTATTATTAATATTGGAAACTTTCACTACTTACAGATTCTCTTTGGCAACACCGTTAGCATTAACTGCTACAAAAATGGACTGTTGTCAATGTTGAATGTGTGCATGCTTGCGTTTGCGTGTTTCTGTGTGTGTGTGTGTGTGTGTGTGTGTGTGTGTGTGTGTGTGTGTGTGTGTGTGTGTCTGTGTGTGGTGTGTGTTTGTGTGTGCGTGCGTGTGTGTGTGTGTGTGTGTGTGTATGTGTGTGTGTGTGTGTGTGTGTGTGTGTGTGTGTGTGTGTGTGTGTGTGTGTGCGAGCGAGCGCGTATGCATGGTATAGTGGGTATGGTAAAATCAAGGCATGTACATGTCTGTGAATTGTGTCTCATAAGCATAATTATTTGCTTTGACAGCGTTTACAACAAACTCATGCATTAATTTAACAATATCTTAAATATTAATAATCTATCATTTTAATATGCGCAATGTCTTTACCATTTAGTATTGGTCGGATGCAATGTTTAAATGACGTGCTAGAAGCTGTTGATAGTTCTTCAAAACAAAAATGCACAAAGTAGAGGACGCTCATTACTTACTCCGTCATTTTGAATATAGATAACATGAATAAACATGTAAAATATTTGATCTACGATAAAAAGTTATTGAATCACACCTCGCCACAACAGTAAGTTTACGGACCGGCTAATGCATTGACGTATACATAACAAGATCTGGGGTGCTACCCCATATTTTCCAGCCCATGAATTCAACTGTTTGTGAGAGAAAATAATACAAATTTTGCAACCAAGAAATTAAACAGCTATCTACTCTTTGTAATGTGCAGCAAAATACATTTTGTGTATTGTACACAATGTATCAGCAGTAAAATTGGAGAAGGTTCGGGGGCTCTGCAGAACCGAAACAGTACAAAGGAAATGTTTGTCATGTGTAACGTTGTTCTTCTCTAACTCTTGGATGCTACTTACAAATACCCAGTTTGCAAAAAATGCATGTCGTCTTCGTAATTTCAACTTTGACAAACGGCGAAAAACCTCTCACAAAATTTAAAGTATGCGAAATGGAATAAACATTAAAATTTCCTTTGAATTTATTAATTAATTATTAATAAATATGTAATTAAACAATAGTATTAATATAACTAATTAACTTTATTTCATTACTAAAATCCAAGTTTTTGGTTTAGTTTATTTATCTTCATGAAGAGAGGTGACTGTACGGATGGTCTCTTTTATCCCCGTTTTTTTGAAAGACCGCATATGGAATTCCTATAAGTGTGCGTCAAGCCGTTCGATCTCAACCTCTAGAAATGCAGGTAAAACTCTACAACTTCGTCGTTCCGTGCGGTGGCTGCTCGATGTTACCGTACTTTGTCGAGCGGTTCGCCCATGATGTAAAGAGATTAGAAAATCGCCTCGCTCCTCATATCAATATCCATCACAATCTTGACCGCGAATACAGCGCCTGGTACGGTGCCAACGAAATTGGCCGTATGGACTCTGACTTCTTCGAGTCTGTGATGCTCACCAGATCTATGGACCATGAAAAGGGTGAAGCTACATTTCGAGAAAAGCAGATGTCGACAGAGACTGTGAAGAGAAAGCCACGTCCGCCAGAAGATCGGTTTGAAGACGACAAATAGTATTCAACATGATATTAATTGAGCTGCTAGCTTGCAGCATAAACTGAATGTATTGAGTTATTTAGATTGAACAAGTCGGTATGTAGCAACACTTGGTTTTTATATACCAAGTTAGTGAAAGCAAATGTCTCTTCTTCAGACGGTTAGAATCCCGTCACGACTTCTAACTTGATTGAAACTAGACTGTACGGAATGACCGTTAAAGCACAAAACAAATGCATTCGTTGCAAAAACTTAATAAGTAAACTATGAAGTTGTCTGCGTCTATATTCAGTATTGCAATATCGGTGTTATATTCCAATAAACATCGCAAGGAATCACGGACATATATATTGTGCATGCCCGCTGATCGATTCTGAACCGAAAGCGTCGTTTACACACTGTCACAAAGTAGACAACTAATAACTAAACTAGTACTGATACAAACTCGTGTATTTACCAAGCTAGACTACCTAGAGGTGCGTTTTTTTTACCTTCGCAAGCTCAACCAGTTGAGGCGGTATAGAGTTCTCGCACGTTTCATTTATCTCCGCCGGATTAGGTGGTAGAAGTCCACCGGCTCAATCAGCTCCAGCTGCCAGTGAAACTTTTGTTGAGCTCGTAGAGTTCGGTGGACGTAGCTAGGCTATTGCGCATTTCAACGCAGCGGCATAGAAAGAGTGTGAGGGGGCTAAGTGTATACCGTATACCTCGCATAGAACGGAATGCCGTTATGAAGCGATTTTACTAGGGTGCCGTTATACCTAAAGGTACAACGGCATGCCGTTGTAAATGAGGGAAGTTCACCAGCGCCTCAAGTTGCGCATCCAACAAAATCTAATGTCTTTCTTAAGCGGTACTACTAACTAATACTATGTCTTCAAGAACATGCCATACAAGATATTACCAGAAAGAAATAATCATTTTCTACTTCTTCGTGTTTCTCATCATCATGACACTGTCTTGATCTGTCAAACCTGATTTCCTGCCTCTGGCTTTCGGCTGACTTGAGTCAAAGTCTTTACCAACGGAAACATCGTTAACATGGTCATTAAGATCATAATCCACATTGACACGTGTCTCCTACATTACCGCCATATTAATATCAAAAGATAGGTCTCGTATTACTATGACTACCGTACCTCGCTCTATAACGGCACCTCAACCTATCACGGCATGCCATTCTATGCGAGGTAATACGGTACAAATTGAAATTTTCTGTGCCAGTGACTTTTGAAAATCTGTTTATAGTCTGGCAGTTTTTGCTTACTCATGATAGTGTGTCTGTACACACACACACACACACACACACACACACACACACACACACACACACACACACACACACACACACACACACACACACACACACACGTACAGCCGCCTTCGTGAACATCTTCCTACCCCGGCTACTGCAATGTATGGACAAATGACGAAAAATGCAGAACTATGATTGACTCTACACCTAACGGCAACTCTTACCCCAAGATATTAATCAGTTCTCGTCTGCGCATCAATGCCTTCAACTAGGTTCCCAGTAGTTGTTGAATAAAAGCATCATCAAATCATCTACCCAGCTGAACAAAGCAACAGCAAGAGTGGCTCTAAAGAATAGTAGGAGATAGCGTTTTCCGTGACAATTATTCATATCGATGAACAAGTAAGTGGGCATGCTCGTATCCACTCTTGTGTTTTCACTATACGAGAGATGAGAATGGGAGACTGTAACTATACTGACACTTGCTAGAGTGTTTCGATTTCTTTTAGACATTTAGAAGATAGTGTTTGTACAAGTACTGTTGCTGGTTGAGAATATATATACTTTGTTAAAAACTTTTGCATGTGTACATTTATTAGCAATTTAGTGTACTAATAGTATATCATGAACCAGTCTTTATGAAGCTTGTTCTACTAATGTTGTTACTTGGGTTCATTATAATTTTTCATCTTAATTATTACAGTACTACAATTTGATGACATCATCTTTGTTTATGAGATGGCATGTTATACAGAAAGTGGTAGTACTGCAAGAGAATGTTCTGCCAACGGGCAGGTGCTAATTTTGTCTCGAGTCTTATTACTCTGTCTGCAAAGAATAAAGATACAATGAAAGGTAACAAAAATGAAAATGACAAAGAATGTGTGCTTTCAGGGCAAGATCTATTGGCGAAAAGCAATAGCAAACCTAATGCAGTAGACAAACGTTAGACCCAGTGACTATTTCTGTATTTGCTGTTGTAACAACTTGTTGCTGTTGTGTTGAGTTTGCTTTAACAGGGGTTGAACGTTATTATAATTTAGTTGTCATTTTTGATCTTTATTATGTGCATGTACAGTTGTTGTATTTGTACATGTTTCATAGCGGTTACAGTAAGAGAAGGTGCGACGTTAATTAGTATTATAATTATGCGGTATCTTTTTCTATAATCAGTATAGTGCGCATTACTATCACAGTTTTAAAATGCCATCCCACATCTAACTGCATAATAGCTGAACAGGTCATCTCACTACATCACAATACCGAGTATCTTTCCTTGCTTTGACTTTACGACCTATAAGCGTCCAGTCGTTTGGGCCTTTTACAAAACCGTTTTGATCTTCTCATAGTCATTTGCAAGTTCATGTGCATGGAGCGACGTGGCATTTTCTACTCGTCCAATTTTTTCATTGACTTCCGATGATGACCTCTTTCTGACTCCGTATCCTCATGACTATCTTATCAGTATCTTTCGTAGCTAAATATAGTACGCTCTATAGATATATTCTTAAATCTCTAAGTGCGTGACTTACCGCCTCGACTTACGATGCTGAGCGCTTCGTGGTGTACCGCTAGTTCCCTTGACTCAATGAAGCAATTTCAAAATGTATACAACGTCGGATATCAGACTATATCGGTTTCACAGCAACGTACTGTACTATACTCACGATGCTTGTCATTGTGAAAAAGATGTCGATACTTTCGTCTTCATTCATTAGTTATATTATTGCTAGACCTATAGTAAATATACCGTATTTCCACGCATTTAACAGCAGGGCTCTTATTACAACATTTTGTTACTACATGTGTCTTTGTACGGTGTGGCTAAGAGATAGGGTAAAAGCTATGAAATTTCTTGGAGGATATTGCAGACAAAGAACAACATCACTGATGTCAATATTATGATTCCGATTGAGTTTCTTCTCCCACAAATAAATTGTCAGTAGGAATTGATCTCATATATCAGTCACACATGCTGCATACTTTCATCAACTGTATAAAAGTAATATTGTCTTTTGTCTTCAATCTTCCAGAGAATTCCATGTATTCTACCCTATTCCCTAACCACATAGCACAAAGGAACAGAAAACAAAATGTTCTAAAGAGCCTTTCAGCTAAATGCGCGGACATACGGTAGTGATTTAGGATTTGTGAATTATTGTCATCATATATGTGATATATTTTTATGACGTTCATAAAACTTTCAACTTGTTTATATAAAATTTATTTTGCTAAAGGTTGTGCTGTCTGATTTCGAATTCTATTCAATTTAGAGTAATGTCTGTTAGGTGTAAGTTAATTGTGGTTTGTATTTGTACGAGGACAAACAGTAGCTAGTAAACGGATTGTGTTGTTACACGTCGAGCATGTCCTAGAATGACAAAGACGTTTGTAATAAATGCAAAATCTATATCGATAGTGCAACATGCAGTATTTTATCTACTTCAATAAATTTATATTGACGTGTTTCTGTCTGCGTTTGTAATGATCAAAGAAGTTGCTTAGGAGGAGAAAGTTAAAATGGAGTAAAGTGACGCTATATTATATAGACACTACAAATTGATGCTTTAGTGTGCAACTGTATTTTCTATAGGTAATTTGTTTGTGAATGCTAAAAGAGTTACAACAAACGATCGCAAAAATAAATAAGAATTGAAAGACTTACAAGCTGAACAGTTTTTTATGCTGGGATTGACGAGTGCTTGACTGCATTACACGATAAAGTTAGATGTTGCACGGCAAATGGAATAACAGGTGCAAGAAGCAAATAAACGATACTCCTAATAGAAGTAGATACAGATGCGCACAAAACGGCTGTAAACGTTTCAATATTTAGTAACGGCATATCTACATGTGTACAAAGAGCGGATTTGTTAAAAAAAATCTGTAAATATAAACAGGTACATATATTAATGCAGTACTGCATGTAATTGCAGTCGGACGGTTGCGTTCTGCACCAAAAAGACATTGAAACACATGAGGGTGCTTCATCACTGCTGACCGTACATGAAGAGTTTCCAGTATCTCACGCAATTGATCTAACTCAGCTTTTACACTGAGTAAGCAAACATGAACTGCTAATGCAGACAGCATATCCTGCTTATAGATATGAAGAAGAGGCTTTGTGTAACCTGTATCCATGAGCTTTTGCATCTCTTCATTGTCTGTCAGTAGATTGTCGAATTCAAGGCCATTGGCATCTGCCATCTGTAGAACTGTCCTTGCAAACAACAAGTAAAATGTGAACAACTACAACAGCAAATGCTTAGCAATTGAGCAGCCGTCTGGATCAGGGATGTCTCTAGTGTTTGCTTTGATTTCAGTTAGTTTTTTTGCCAAATAAGTAGCTATAAACACAAGGTGCAAAGACAGGACAGCCCATGCAATCTTGAACAATTGCCATCGCTATTAAAACTTCAAATTTCTTAAAGTTTTCTTGCTTTAACAACATTGATCTGTTAACAATGGCAGTAAGGAGAACATGATTCCTGACTGATGGATGTGTCACACTATGAATGTGTATGCATCTGCCATGGTTACCACATACCAGAAAGCCTTGAGCATTTCTGGCAACTAAACGCCACAACTCTGTTCTCAGACTGCCACTGTCCGCTCCCTCTTCTCCAAGAATATTCAACCTGGTATAGAAGCCACTGTTAGGGTGAAAAGAGTACACATGCCCTAATCGTATGTACCGCAGGTGTCTTTTGTGGATCAAACCCTCTTTGATTCACTGAATCTAATGCATCCATCAAGCAGTGTTCCCTTTGAACCTCGAGAGGGAAAACGAGAGCCAATCTAGTGGTAACTTGTTGCTGCAACTGTTTCATAAGATCCAACAATGTTGGAACTGCGGGGATTTGACCTAAGTAGTACAAAGAAAAGTTTAGATAATGTATATCAACATACACTGAAAAGACATTCAGCTTTTGCCATAATATCCATACATCCGCGCTGCTCACTCATGGTATGAAAGAATAGTCTAACAGACAGTCTATTTAACAATTAATTAATACAAGGGGAATAAAAGAGCTAGACAAATTAAAGTGTATTCAGCAAGATAGCTGATTGTATACTTAGGGGACATATCACTATAAACAATAACAATGAAAGACTTATTCAGGTGCTGGTGCATATAAAGCACCATACAAAACTAAGGAGTACTACATATAAACACTCATTTTTCTAAATATAACTTTTTGTTTACCAAAAATTACATAATAGTTTCAACTGTTAGCAAATTGGATTGTTAGGGCTTAACCACAACTTCGATATCAAGACTATCCATTCATTTCTGCAATTATTTCAGCTTTATTAGACTATGCTTAATTCACTAAATTTACAGAAATAGATAATACATTCTATTAATTAAATTATAACCTGTAATAGTAAATGCATAAATGCAAAAGTACACAAACAATAAGAAATTAATTAAGTCATATACGGTGCTGAATTATAACGAGGACACTTAAAGCACCAATCACATCCTACACACACACACACACACACACACACACACACACACACACACACACACACACACACACACACACACACACACACAATGATCTTTCAGTAACTAGCTGCAGCGAACTAATTACTAGAGCATGACCTACCTCTTTAGTTGAAGATTCATTCAGAACGATGTTATTCAACACCGGTCTGATGTAGCATTTGGCGTGTCCAAGGTAGGCCTTCAAGTACGCCACAGTGAATCCACAGGCAGGACAATCCATCAACAAAAGTTCTCTGCCCCCAGCAATCGCCACTTTAAGCAATTCTTAGCTTGTCTCTCCAAGTGTCGGAAAAGCGGAAACTATTTAGTCGTGAACTTTCTGGCAGTACCCCTCAGAGGGAAACGTCAGCCTTTGTTCTCCCAAGCCCGCTTTTTCCAACGACCATCGGCAAAGCCCGGAAGGTACGTACTGCCTAAATTTGTCAGCCAAGCAAACAAAGCAGTGCGCCCATCCGGTATTCGTCCGTCGACCCCTCTGGCGCAATTTGGCGGGAAATGAAGATGAAGATTGGCGACGTTTTCCACTGCTGCTAGAACTAGCTCGAAAACCAATCAGTTTTGAAAGTTCTGGTTGTATTCGTGCAGATTGCGGGGCTGAGCTACTAGTAGCCTTGCTGATCGCTTGCAATTCTGGCGATCGCGACCGACCGCTCGATTGACCAGTTTCAACTTGCAGTTGCTCTACTGCCTGTTGCAACAAGGAAGCTGCCGTCCTAATACGCTCCTGCTGATCCATCGACAAGTACAGTACTGTAGCCGCTGCAGCACTACCTCTAGCTAACGCGCCTTATCTAAAATAACAAATTTTGCCTATTACAGGTGCCCGTATATCGTTTACGCGGAAAATTTGGCATGAAACGATCAAAGCCAATCCAACAGAACCCCTAAGCCTGATGCAAAAAAACCTACCCCTGATACAAGCCTTCCTACCCCTGATGAAAAACCTCTACTCCTGATGCAAAAACCCCAACCCCTGATCCAAAAAGCCATACCTCTAATGCAAATAATTATACCCCTAATGCAAAACCCTCTAAATATAATGAGTGACTATTCTTATTTTGGCACGTGTCACGCGCCATACTATAAATGTAGTACACGCTACCGGTTCCGTATATACAAGGGTGGGCGTGACGTCTTAGTAGCCATTTTCTCAATTTTGGTGGTCGTGATGGTACCCTAGAGCTTTCATCAAGCTTACAACAAAACGGATACAAACAGTTAGACTCACAGAATCTCAAACATCTTAAGAAAATCGGAAAAATCAAACACGAATACGGACGGAGGAGCACTGACTATGACAGAGAGATGCATCTTGCATACAACACTGAGCCAATCTCAGTGCTCTGCCAACTAGAACCACAACAAGTAAGTTATGCGACGAACTAAAGTTTTGCAAAAGACTTTTTCGATTGATTATTAAATGAATGCATATGTAGGTCACACAATAGAAATTACTTGTTTGACGGCAATTTTGTGCTTAACAATCCGTGCGCGGACTTATGATATATACATATATATATATATATATATATATATATATATATATATATATATATATATATATATATATATATATATATATATATATATATATATATGTATATATATATATATATATATCGACATAATAATGATGCCGGATGAATGCAATTTTTGCTCGGCAACATAAGAGCTAAAATTAATTAAATCGAGGGTCTCCTTTCGAGGGGCGAATCAATTATAATTTCTTGGCGAAGAGAGTGAAATGACTCTCAATTTCGCTCCCATACGCGACTAAAAAGCAAAGGAGACTGACGCATGACAAAAGAAATGGAAACGAAAAGCTAGAAGAAGAGAAAAGTCTATTTTCTGAGTTTCCGCGCATTAGTTTGACATACATTTTATTGCTACGCAAGCATTGTCACTTGAATACGCGACAATTGTTGTTACGCAGCCAGCTACGTAAACAAGTTAAAGGATTGAAATGTGAATGAGGAAACAAAAACTAGAAAGCATAGACGAATATCTAAAGACACTGAAAGTCTGTTTCTGAGACCCCGCGTTTGTTTGAAAGAGATTAGAGACGAAAGCATAATGCTAGGCAACTAGCACGTATAAGCAAAGCCATGCAAAACACTTTCGCTTACTTAACACAATGCTAACGAGCATTTACTTATATATATATATATATATATATATATATATATTACTTATATATATATATATATATATATTACTTATATATATATATATATATATTAATTATATATATATATATCTATATTACTTATATATATATATATTACTTATATATCTATATTACTTATATATATATATAAGTAATATAGATATATAAGTAATATATATATAAGTAATATATATATATATATATATATATATATATATATATTACTTATATATATATTACTTATATATCTATATTACTTATATATATATATTTAATCTGTGTTCTACCTTCTTTCCATCCAACTGCAATATTGGTCTAACAAGCCACTTTTACATAGCTTTTGATCACTAACACGTCTGACAAGCATATTACCTTTTGTCATGGAATAGCAGTAATTTTAGTATAAATTTCTCACCCCAAAATACCCGCACAATAGAGACAGAAAGATGATATCGCCTTCACCACATTAAAACATTGGCCTCTCTTTACATAAAGCAACATGCAAGCTAGAGCCACTTGCCAGAAATTACCAAAGCAGCAAGCAGTCTAATGGTAGTAACCTGCCCATTTGTATAAGCAATATTGCAATTGTGACGAAATGTTTAAAACGCAAAAACTGTGTTTTATACAGAATGTTGCTTCGACTTACATTATTCAGAGCAGTAAGATTTACGGTAGAAAGTTTATCTTCCTGTTCTCCGTCTAAAGCAAATCGCCTAGCAGAACATCATCACGACTTGGGATCGTAGGAAACCGTAGAAACCGTAGGTTACCGTAGGAAACTGTTTCTCTCGAATCTGCTAAAACGATGGAGCTTTCATAAAGCCAGATCTGTTGTCGATAACAGTTGTCGGAGGATGTGGAGTGGCCATTGCACAAAACAAACTGATGACAAATGCACATATGAATGGGTGCCTCGACTGACTAGTGCCTCCGTGTAGGACTCGAAGCTGGAATACCTATTTTGACTATATTTATACAATTAAAATTATTAATGTTTATACACACTCGCTTTAATGAGAACTTCGCAAAGAATGTCAAACATTTTATCAATTGCTCGCTCTTCAGAAACGCAGGGTCGATTAGAAGCAATCACAGCGCTGTCTTTGCGCTAGAGAACACTATAGACACATGCAGCGTCACAGAATAAAACGAGCAACACTTTAAGTGCTTCTTAGAGACCGGATCGCTGCGATATTTTGAGAAGTCTATTCGTCAAAGTTAGACTCTTATTCCACTTAAGCATGCTCATTACTGGAGCCAGAAATAAACAAGAAATTGGATGACAACGGACAAGACGACAACGTTTCCGGAGAGAACGGAGACGGTTTTCATACTATCGGTGTAGCCAGACGCCGACCACAACATCTAGGACGCGTTACATTATTCTCTTCTGTCTCTTTTTGAGGAGTCTTCCACCTCTTCCAAAAGAGTTGTCTGGAAGAAAAGGCGGCGACGGAATAGGTTCGAATAAAGAAACGACATGGAAGATGTGGCACATGTGCCGGTGTCAATGGACGATTTTCGTTCCAACTGGCAGGAATGGCAGCAGAAATGATGTTGTTGCTTCTTTCTGATGGCGAAATAAGATTTTTCATCTTGAGAGTTTGAAAAAGTATTGCCCCCTTATTGGTTAAAAAGTGCGTTGCCAGAACTCGCTTACTTGGTTCTGTTGAAAGAATTAGACGTCGCTGAAAGCAGTTGTTAACATAGAATTTGCAAATTTGAATGTCATGATACGCGTTACAGCCTACTAACCTACTAAATTCTCCGCGGAATGTCACTTGTCTGCAACCCAAACTACGCACACGCTAACTAAACAACAACGAAAATGAAACGCACCAAAGTTTATTCGGTTACTTCTTGACTTCCAACTCTTAAGCTCCTCACCTGGAAGAGGCGGAAGAGTCTTTCGACACCTCTGACCACTTTTCTAACACCTCCTCTGAATGTAAAAAGCCAATCAGAATCTCTTCTTTCTCTTCAGAAGAGGCAGAAGAGAATGAAGAAACGCGCTCCTA
>NC_085087.1:2843020-2895520 GCF_963422355.1 Corticium candelabrum | reverse complement strand
AATGTACAGACAGGTACATAACAACCCCATACTGAGCATTCTTGAAAGTAGTGCTAGAACAAACTTGGTAAAGTTTTAAGTATGCAAAAGGAAGGAGTAAACAAAATTAAAATGCTTCAAATATTTAAAATACAACATTAATGCAATTTTAAAGACACGCCTAATTTAAACAAATTATTGCACGATTTTGTCAAATAACCAATTTTGTTCTTAACTATTATAGGTTCTTCTCATGCGCAATGAGCATTTTACTTGTTCAGAGGGTTTGTTTCATCCTCATCACTTTGGTAAACGTCAGAGTGGAATCCACCACGCGGTGTGCCGAGCCATCGTGTCACAACCCATAGATAAACAAGCCGCACTCTACGAATCCATACTTTTGTGCGGCGGCACCACATTGCTGAAGTCGTTTCCGGAAAGATTGTCGACAGAGATTGCCAATTTTATGAAGGTCAGAACGCCTGTCAAAGTCATTGCTCATGAGGGTCGTGAACACAGCGTATGGTTGGGAGCGAATAAGTTAATGACTGAAAATAGATACACTATCCGCGATATATTGAGTAAATCCCAGTATCTCGAAACCGGCGAAGGCATTTTAAGAGGAACAAGTAGAAGAAAGAATGATGCAGCTTCTTTGCACTTTTAAGACAAAGCGTTATAATAGTATTGTCTATTATCATAAACTGGAACGGTGTGGTTACTGTCAGTACAATGGTTGTGTTCAATAGTTAATTACTCAGAGTCATTCCATATATGCAAAGCTATAGATTGTCAAATACTTACCACTCTCACAGTGCTTCTACTCTAATTTAGTAGTTGTCAAGAAGTGGATAATATGGGCAATCAATATTAGTACTCTAGTATTTCCTAGCTAGAGTTTTGAGCAAGCAATTTTGGTCTACTAGCTATAAAAACATTCTGAAATTTGTAGGCAATATATTGATACAGCGTGCCTGCCTTAGTGCATAAATATAACAAGATGTATGCTCACTGCACCTACCACCTAAACAATAATGCAGGCTTTGTTCAAGAATTCTACATAATTGTTTTGCTAGAAGTTTAAAGGTTCTTAGAGTATTTTAAAGAAATGTCTAACATAAACATTTTCAATAATTAAAAATAAACAGTTTATGTTAATCAGTCTAAATAAATAACTTTAATCAGACTAAATAATTAACATAAACAGTTTATGTTAATAAACGTTTTAGGTAATTAACGTAAACTGTTTTAATAATTAATAAAGTCTTGATTGCTTCTAAATATATAATAATAATAAAGGTCAATTGTAATGATATAAACATGCAAATTTTGTAACAGTTTAAATATTTATGTTGTTCTTAACTTATTGCTGCCATCGATTGGTTTGACGTTGAAAATCCTAGGTATGACAACATAAAATACAGTCCCTCATTCTAACCACATTCAATATCGTAGACAACATTATCGGTGACGACGTGTGAAAATTGTATTCAGTTGCTTATTTACTTTTGGCAACGAATAGTAAAAGAGGCAGAAGAAATTGAAGCGTATGGAAATGTCTGTCCTTACTTTCATCGATTATACGAAATATTCACATGAGCTAATTGGAATATTAGCCCTTTGCGCTGATTGGTAGGCTCCTCAATTTTCTTTCAGCTCGACCGGAGACGAAGTGCGGTATTGACACTGCGATAGAACAGAATTCTATCTCCTGTCCGTCAAGGTTCGTACAGTCACGCCACGTATAAGCGTATTGCGTGAAGGCACAATAATCCGTTGTCCTTTAATTTGGGCAGACGCGACGCGACGAAACGAATCTGGAACCGACTGCTCTCCGTCGCATATTGTGAACCCCGTTTAAGAATGTGTTGTGTGTTACAAGCTTCTAGTTAGCATTCTCACAAGAATATCTGAAAATGGTTAATTCTACAATTAATTCAAATATTTACTGCTTTACAAATTATTACAATTATTATATTGTAGAAAAATATTCATTATTTACTTGATGAGACATCGCTTTTTACAGGTAAAGATAAAGAGTTTCGCTCAACGTACTGCATGACGAAAACATTTACTAGACGTTGATGACAAGCGGTTAGAAATATCTTTCGCTTGTTTGTTACACTAACCAAAGCATTTTCACCAAAGATCGCAGTTTTTATGTATATAGCCAGATGATTGTACGTTCTGATCAAATCGTAGAGAAAGTAAGCAACCGTGTGGAGTGCATGCGTCGTGCCCGTGGCAACGAGACTACACTCGTACCACACGGTAATCAGCAACTCTAGAGTGTACTTACAACAGTTACTGTAGTTACATGTGCAGAACAATTGCCATTCGAAACAAAAGAACAAACTGGCACAAAGCACACCACACCCTGGAACTATCAAGCAAACCACTGTAGAACAACGCTAGCTCACAAATCTTCACTAGATACTGTAGGACACGCCCTATTCCACATCAAAAAGTGCACGTGACTTTCTACATTGTTGTATGAAACCTAGAATGACTTGCATGCGGATGTTTGATCGATTATCAGCATAAATCATTGCATGCAATCGTATACATGTTTTAGCATGATCTGCATATTCCTCTAATGTGCACGAACTTCGAATGACAACTCAGTGTCAATTAGCGCGACGTCGGACCGAAACCTGAACTAAACCAATGCATTACGCATGCTCGTAACGACGCTATAAATCCTTTGTCACGCCATTTGGTTGTAGCTAGAAGTGTTACGGTAACATTCTCACCCGAGCCTAAGGAGGCGTTAGATGCTCGACTTCGCGAAATGTTGCCGAATGGACGGACGGACGACAGTTCGTCGCGTCCAATCTGGATCGATGTCTTTGCCTGATGAATGCATGGTG
Source organism: Corticium candelabrum (assembly GCF_963422355.1). Lineage (NCBI taxonomy): Eukaryota > Metazoa > Porifera > Homoscleromorpha > Homosclerophorida > Plakinidae > Corticium > Corticium candelabrum. The sequence goes on along the minus strand of NC_085087.1, from coordinate 2,892,671 downwards.
ATTCGAGTACCCGTGCATTCAACCATGCATGCTCAATACGTATCTGTTGTTGACAATCGCTCTCTACTTATAACAAATTGTGACAAACACGAAATTCAATGATTTGTAAAATGTATGCAAAGGTTACTGATTTTGCAAAGCGTGCATGTTCTTTCGACTCACTTCCGTCAACAATTCAAAATCAAGGTGCGATCGAGGTCGGTCCATGAGATCTACAGGTGCAAGAGCATGACGCTCCATGTCACACTTGATAGCGCTACGGTACATGACCACGGTAGAATGCTGTTCTTCTCCGCTCAGTCCAGCTTTCAAAACGTCTGTTCCGTTGTCGATAATTATTGTCGGAAGATGTCGACTTGCCATAACGTACGCAACACGAAACTGAAGACAAATGCCGATATGGGAAATGACTCGACGAATGACTCGATGTATATAGACCGCCCACTTGACCATATTTGGAATTATAGTTCGTCCTTGTCAATCAATATGCAAATTTGTTATATATCGAATGCAAATTACAGAGATTAACGGTTGGTTTAGCAGCACCATATAGATTAAGCTTTGACTAGATAAAAGACCTTGTTAGATAAAAGAACAAACCTAGTTGGCCTCGGTACCCAGACTGTTTTATGAACGTGGTAGCACTAGCTGGGATTAGAAACGAGCTTTGAGTAGACGTAGTGATTCGAGTCTATCAGTTTTCTATTCATCAATTTGATAATTTGTTTGTCTATGTCTAATGTTTGTAGGTCGTTTTGTTTTTTTGCCTGTCTGCATGCGTCTTTGTTTGAAGTATGTGGTCTGTGTGCCAATTTGTTAGTGCATTTGTATAATTAATTTAGACAGTTTTTATAAAACAAATTATTAATTAATTTTCTCTTAATAATTTTGTTTTATCATCAATTGATACGTCTGCAAAATAACAATTTTTAGAACTGCTACTTTAACCTTCAAATCGACGAGCATTCTTTAACGGTCGATTAATTTTATTAATTAATTAATGCCCATATTATCCACTTCTCAACAATTTTTCAATTAGAGTAGAAACACAGAGAGAGTAACAAGCATTTGAATACCTTTTGATTTGCGTATAATGACTCCCACTAATCACCTATTGCAACCAACCATTGCAATCAATAATTGCTGACAGTGACTACACTGATTTAATTTTCGATAAAAGATAAATAACGCTTAAAGACGATACCACTGTCTTATCTTAGAATAGCGGTATCTTCTAACTATATTGTAGTTAAATAGTGGGTCCTTCATTGGTCACCATTTCGTTTGCTCCCATCATATGTGCAATAAGCTTGCCAGGCGTTATAACATTCATAAAATTGTTACGTTCGATAGAAAATCTTGCCGGAAACGACTTTAGCAATGGGGTACCTCCGCACAACATTATGGATTTGTAGAGTGCAGTTTGTTTTTATGGGCTTGTGAAACGATGGCTCGGCACACAGCGTAATGGATTCCTTTTGCAATTTCAAAAAAGTGATCAGGATAAAACAAACCCTCTGAGCAGGAAAAATGCTTATTGCGCATGAGAAGAAACTATAATAATCAAGAACAAAATTATCTATTTGCCAAACAAACTTATTTATTTGACCAGAGGACAATAACTTTTTTAACTGGTGGACGTTCTTTAATTGAATTAATGTTTATATTTTTAAATCTTGCGCATTTGAATATACTTTTTGCTACTTAAAGTTTTCAAATCTTGTTTACGTACGATAATGAGGAATGGTGATTGTTCAATATTAGATGAGGGATATACTGGGCACATTTATATGCATTCAACAATCAATCTAATAGTAATATAGAAATAGATCACGAATTCGTGCATGAATAATTGAGCACGCAACTCCTGATAACAAGCAATTTTATTCTAGTAGGTAAACTTGCATTGATCTAGTCAATTGAAAAACAAGCAATTTTAAAAACTTCAGTCCAACATGTAACTTACCTGTTGTTGCTGTACGCGTACGAGTCGGCAAGGCACTCAGGTTGGCTCACTTTTGTCTGCAAGATGCTTTTTCTTTTATTGCGAATGTTATTCGTCGTCCGTATATTCGTGTTTGATTTCTCTGATTTTCATGAGATGATCAAGTTCGTAAGTCTAACTGTTCGAATCCGTTTCCCTGCAGGCTTGACAAAAGCTTTAGTGTAACATCCCGACCACCGAAATTGAGCACATTGTCATTAAGGAAAAACCTCGTCGTGAAAGAGGAGACGAAAGTCATCAATTCACCACAGTCCACATAGACGTCTCTTGAACTTCCATAACAAATCACTGAAAAAGAAGATTTGTTACTGTATAGTGGTATTCTATATCTATCGTGTATACATTCCAACTCTGGTACATATCTGTACTATATACCTTTACACCCTTCCTTCTTTACCATAAAAGAAGAGTTCTTTTACTCTACGCTAGCACAGCATATAATCTGCAAAAAATGCTGGCATTTTAGTTATTCTACCACTACTTCTCTGAGTCTGTTTAGGACAGTCTTGCTGCTGTTGTCTTCTTTCTTGACTTGGTGTTCTTGTCACTGGCAAGTCTACTCCGGTCATGCTTTTGACAATCACTTGGCTCAGCTTCTGCTGATTTCTGACTGTGTTCTGTTTCATTTGTCTCGGATGTTTTCTGTTACTGATCAATTTGGTACCTATTGTTGTCTCTACTTCATATGATCTTGGTCCTATTTGTTTAATTCATTGTTGTCTTTTGATACAGTTTGCCTTGACCGAAGTGTTCAATCATCACTCCAGCTTTTGGTTGCAACTCTCTCAAATTCTTGGCTGTCTTAGTCATAGATTTTTTTGTTTGATTTGGTACCTTTGTATATTGGCCATGTCATCCTGAAGGTGTCTCTTGAAAAGATTTTCTGTTGTTGGCAAGAATCCCTTTGTTCGTCTGCTCATCATTCTTTGAGCTGGGCTCGATTCCATTCCTTCTGGAGGGGTATTATGATATTCAAGTAGTGTTGCCCAAGAGTCTCTGCCACACTTCTTTGCTTTTCTCATGATAGTTTCATTATTTTAACAGCATTTTCCGCTTTCTCGTTACTTTGATAATATTCAGGACTAGACATGTTGTGTTGAAATTCCAATGCTTTGGCAAAATCCTAAAATTCATTTGAGGTGTATTGTGGTCCACGATCTGCGATTAGAGTGTCTGGTATCTCCATATTGAACAAATTGCTTTCTTATGACCCTGATGACTGCTGTTGTGATTTTTTCTGTAAGTATTTCAACTTCAATGAAGAAACTGTAGTAGTCCAATAAGACTAAATAATGATGATCCTTCATTTCAAACAAATCGCTGCCGACTTTTGACCAAGCTCGTGATGGAACTTCATGGGACATGAGAGTTTCATTATGCTGTTTACGATCAAACAGTCTGCTTGTCTCAAATCGCTCTACATAGTCCCTTATTGCTGTTATCATGCCTGGCCAAAACAAACATTCCTTTGCTCTCCTTATGCAACCATTGATTCCTAAATGGACATAGTGTATCTTTCTAATATCATGTGTCGCAGTTCGAAAGGAATTACAATTCTTTCTCCTTTAAAAATGACATCATTCTGACCTAAAAGCTCATTCCTTATCTGAAAGTATGGTATCACCAAGGTGTGTAGTTCTTGTTTCGTTTGTGGCCATCTTTGTTCAATTACTGTTCTTAGCTATTTTATGGTTTTATCTTGCGTAATTTTACTTTTTATCTGTTGCACTGTGTCTGTTTTGATGTGCAGAAATTCAATTGCATTAACTGCCTCAAGATTGCAAACTGCCTTTCTGGTCTTTGCCTCTGCTCTGATATTCCACTCTTAACACCATTTATATTGCTATTCTATATCTACTTTGTATGCATTCCCAAACTGGTACAGATCTATACTACATACCCTTACAGTTAAAGACGTACAGTCCTGGAACTTCGAATTTCGAACATTATATCTCCCATATCTAGGTAATCCATACAATCGATTTTCAGTGAGTAGCATGTTCTGCTCGGTTGAATCAGTCTTAAGTCTATGTAACGGGTCTTTCCAAGTGTATAAACTAAATGAAAAGAAATGTGCATCATACATTTAATAATATTTTGTTTACTTTGATCATAAGAAAACGTATAAATCTACAGCCCATTTTAGATACTAACAGGCGTCAGCCGACTCTTTGCTGTTGTTTTATGTTAGAAGCAAATCCTTTCAAGGGTCGAGATTGCATGGCCTTTTGCAATGAGACACGAAGCAACCGAATAAGCTCTAAAGTTACTGCGTTATATAGTGATAGTCAAGCATGTAAGCTGCTTTTACCGTATGAATTGAAAATTTGAAAAGCAGACTTCTGTGACTTCATTTTCAAAGTTACTTAATTTTAGTTGATACTAGACAGTGGCCAAGTTTGAAACGGCGACGTACTTACAATACCCATATATGAAAAGTAACTACAAGAACAGTTTCCGTTGTATAAAAATCCTTGTTCTTTGAGTAAATGCAACTCCACTCTCGTTACATGCAACCGTTCATACAGCTGTTTATCTACAGATGTCCACAATTTCAGTAGTCTGGTATAGTTTAGGTTTTTCTCCATGTGAATGTTGTTGATAAGCGATCTAAAGACGATTCATTCTTTGTTGACTCACGTATGAATGCTTTCGAGTAAACAAGAAGCCGCTCTACCTAATCTTGTGTGTGTGTGCGTGCGTGCGTGCGTGCGTGCGTGCGTGCGTGCGTGTGTGTGTGTGTGTGTGTGTGTGTGTGTGTGTGTGTGCGTGTGTGTGTAAACGATAACAGATTTTGCTACGTACTGTATTATATCAAGAAAACATTAGAAGTTAATAAATACGGTTCGTAAATTTTTTATTTTTTCTTTAAACCAAAACTAAAACAACAGTAAAATTGATAAAAAGGGAAATTATAGATAAAAATAATGAACAATCAATAAGTACACTGCCGTTTATATAGTACAGTACGTTCAATAATTTGGCTAGAATATATTGATTGGAAAATAAATTGCTATTTATGAAACATACCCTCCCACACTCCCTCCATCTCTCTTTGCCTCCCTCTCTTTCTCCCTCCCACCCTCCCTATCTCCCTCCCTCCCTCCCACCTTCCCTATATTCCTCCAACCCTCCCATCATTTTGTCCTTTTCTCTCATCCCTCTCTCCTGCTCTCTCTCTCTCTCTTTACTCCTCCATCCCTCCTCTTTCTTTTTTCTCTTTTCTTTCATTTACCTTTACCTTTCCCTCTCTGCCTTTCCCTCTTAATCTTACTTTCTCCCTCTCTCTTTCCCTCCCCCTCCCCCTCTTCCTCTCCCTCTCCCTCTCCCTCTCCCTCCGCCTCCCCCTCTTTCTCTAACCTCCCTCTCTCCCTCTCTTTCTCTCTCTCTCTCTCTCTCTCTCTCTCTCTCTCTCTCTCTCTCTCTCTCTCTCTCTCTCTCTCTCTCTCTCTCTCTCTCTCTCTCTCTCTCTCTCTCTCTACCTCTCTCATATATTTGAAGTAAATCTTCGACGTAGATAGAGAATATGATCTAGAACCATCAAGTCAGTCGCTAAGCAAACTACCATACGCTATGTAGACACAAATACAACCTCTACTCTACATCAACACTAACACGCAAGAATGAAGTAATTTACGTAAAATCGAAACTGTAATGTCTTGTTTTAATATTGTTTATCGAATTAGAATCTATTGGAGTCGGTCCTATAATTGCTGCAATCTTGTTATGTATCATATCTGCATTTCCTTTCTGAAGGCAGACTGCCAATCGACGATGCCAATAGTTTGCAAAGTCATTGTAAGACATGTCCATTGCTGCTGGCGCGAGAATGACAGCCTCCTTCAAAGTGTTCGCACTCTCAGCACCCCAACAGCCCAACACTAGCAAAGCAAAAGTCGGAACAAGTCCCCTTGGTCTATTGCTGCATGCAAATACTTGGTACTCTTTGAGCGCTTATTTGAAGATGCAGCATACCCTGATATTGTTTTGCTCGATCCGATGTTATGCAGTGCCCAGGGATGAGTAACTGTTATGTCCAACAGAAAAAATGGCGAACAGTAACTGTATTAAATGTGTTTGGCTTTGATGGCTGCTGTCTTCCAATGATGGCATTGACGTTGTTGGACAGGATCCTTGCATTATCTTTCTGTAAACAAACCGACAGACGGCGTCGCCATTCGTTTAATAACTCTTCTGGTGAGTATCCTGCTAACAGTGCTGTTAATCTTGACACTTGCTTCAGTGTCTCTCTTGCTAACTCTCCCAAACGACCAAATACTTCCCATGAGAATGGGCGAAATAGATAGCCTAGATCAGTAGACATTTGCAAATATTTGTTGTTCTTGATACGGTTTACTGCAAACCTTGCTTTTGTACAACTTCGACCAATACAATTCTGAGCTCAAGGATGAGCGATGGTGATGTCCAGCAATAGCTTCTTGCCATTGTCAAAGTTGTACACAGCAATGTCTGGACGTTGTTTGCCTTCAAATTGTTTGGTTACTTCTTTTCTGCATTGCAAACCAACTGAGAATAACATTTGATGTACAGTGTTATAAGACTCGATCGTGTCTATGAATAGCACCTCTTCCAAACTTGCATGTAAGGAGATGGCATCCAAAGTTATCAATAGCTCTCCGCACTGTGCAATACAGCGGTCTATAGCTCTAAGAGCTGACAAAGACGCACCAAGTCACAATAAAGAAGACATGCAAAATTCTGCATAGCTCAATGTGTAATCTTGCGAACTTGGTATTGCGTATAGCCAGCAGCCAACAGTAGTTCCTCCACAACTGATCACCTTGTTATGTTTTTCATAGATTGAGTCTGCAAGAATTGATGGAAAATTTTTGTCTTTCTGTCTGTCATGATCCCACCCTGCTAATTAATGGCAGCATTTTCATGTGAAATGCTAAATCTTCCAAAACTGACGAGCATTTGATACAATGTGGCACTTTGAAATCTGTGTTCTACCTACTTTCTATCTAACTGCAATATTGGTCTAACAAGTCACTTTTACATAGCTTCTGACCACTAACACGTCTGACAATCATATTACCTGTTGTCATTGAATATCAGTAATTTTAGTATGAATTTCTCACCCCAAAATACCCGCACAATAGAGACAGAAAGGTGAGATCGCTATCACCACATTAGAACATTGGCCTCTCTTTACATAAAGCAACATGCAAGCTAGAGCCACTTGCCAGAAATTACCAAAGCAGGCAGTCCAATGGTAGTAACCTGCTCAATTTTATAAGCAAAATTGCAATTGTGACGAAATGTTCAAAACGCAAAAACTGCGTTTTATACAGGATGTTGCTTCGACTTACCTCTTTCAGAGCAGTAAGATTTACGGTAGGAAGTTTATCTTCCTGTTCTTCGTCTAAAGCAAATCGCCTAGCAGAACTTCATCACGACTTGGGATCGTAGGAACCTTAGGAACCGTAGGTTAACGTAGCAAACTGTTTCTCTCGAATCTGCTGAAACGATGCAGCTTTCATAAAGCGAGATCTGTTGTCGATAACAGTTGTCGGAGGATGTGGAGTGGCCATTGCACAACACAAACTGATGACAAATGCAGGTATTGATGGGTGTTTCGAGTGACTAGTGCCTCCGTATAGGACTAAGAGCTGGAATACCTATTTTGACTATATTTATGTAATTGAAATTATTAATCTTTATACAAACTTGTTTTAATAAAAACTTTGCAAAGAATGTCAAACATTTTATCAATTTCTCGCTTTCAGAAGATTAGAAGCAACCACGGCGTTTGTCTTCGCGATGGAGAACACTATAGACACATGCAGCGTCACAGAATAAAACGAGCCACACTTTAAGTGTTTCCTAGCGCCTGGCTCGCTGCAATACTTTGAAAAGTTGATTCGTCAAAGTTAGACTCTTATTCCGCTAGAGCATGCCCATCACTGAAGCCAGAAAGAAACAAGAAATTGGATGACAACGGACAAAACGAAGACGTTTCCGAAGAGGACGGAGACGGTTTTCACACTAGCAGCGTAGCCAGACGCCGACCACAACACCTAGGGCGCGTTTTTTATTCTCTTCTGTCTCTTCTGGAAGAGTCTTCCATCTCTTCCTCAAGAGTTGTCTGGAAGTAGAGGCGGCGACGGAATAGGTTCGAATAAAGAAACGATATGGAAGATGTGGCACATGCGCTGGTGTCAATGGACGATTTTCGTTCAACTGGCAGGAGTGGCTGCAGAAGTGATGTTGTTGCTTCTTTCTGATGGCGAAATAAGATTTTTTATCTGGAGAGCTTGAAAAAGTATTGCCCGCCTAATGGGTGAAGAGTGCGTAGACAGAACTCGCTTACTTGGGTCTGTTGAAAGAGTTAGACGTCGCTGAAAGCAGTTGATAACATTAAAATTATTAAATTTCAATGTCATGATACGCGTTACAGCCTAATAACAAATTTTTCGCGGAATTTCACTTGTCTGCAACTTAAACTACGCACGCGCTAACTAAACAACAACGAAAATTAAACACAGCAGAGCATATTCTGTTACTTCTTGACTTCCAAATTATCTGCTCCTCTCCTGGAAGAGGCGAAAGAATCTTTCGACACCTCTGATCACTCTTCTAACACCTCCTCCAAATATATAACCGAAGCAAAATCTCTTCTTTCTCTTCAGAAGAGGCAGAAGAGAATAAAGAAAGGCGCCCCTACAGAAGCGTTACGATAGAAGGCGTAGACGACAACCATGTACCACAACTTTGACGACAAAGACGCATTCCCTTTCAAATAATTTTTGTTTCTTGTTTCTTTTGTAGTAGCCTACGACGACAACGATGATGATCACACATGCGCCTCCGCTTTTTGCAGCCGCCGCCGCCGCTGTAGGCAGCAAACGTCGTCGTCGCCAACGAACGAGCCATCTTAAGCGAAAAGGCGATGAGGGCAGTGCTGCTGCAAAACGTTATCGTTGTTGTCGTAGTAAGAATGACATTGTTGGGATGAAGAAAGCGCCTTCTTCGTCATTGTTGTGGTGGTTGATTAATTAACTAATTGATTGTCTCCTAGTCATTATGGTTGTAAACGCCTCTATTGTTGTTGTAGTCGGCGTCATTAGTGGCTTTAGCGTCTTCGCTGGTGTGAAAACCGTGTTCGTCCTAGTAACGTCGTTGTCGTATCAGTTGCCGTCTATTTCTTGTTTATCCGCAGGCCTCCCTAAAGTTAGCGCCCAAACAGCTAGTGCGTGATTGCATCTAACTAGAATCGACCCTCAGTAAGCTGCGTTTGTAAAGAGCGAAAAAAAGACAATTTGGACAATTTGCAAAGACTAACTATAACGATTTGATTAAACTAATTTGCATCAAAAATTAATAATTCCAAGTATGGTCGAAATAGATGGTCAATACACAATAATCACCCGAGGCATTCCATAAGGGCATTTTCATCATTTTGAGTTGGGTAATGGAAGTTCATCGTAAGCCATCAATTATTATTGACAACGGACATGGCTTTATGAAAGCCGGGTTCGGTGGAGAGAAACAGCTTCCTACCGTGACGATCTCATGTCGTGATGACGTTCTGCTGGGCGATTTTGTTGTAGAGAAAGTTCAGGAAGAAAGACTCCCAACCGTAAATCTTGATTCTCTGAAAGAGGTAAGTCGAAGCAACATACTGCTAAACAAAAAATCTGCCGTTTGTGTTTTAAACATTTTGTCATAATTGTATTTCATTTATGCACATGAGTACTCTAGTACATCTAAACTGCGGTACGTTGCTTCTAAAATTTCTTGCAAGTAGCAAACGCTTGGAAGTACATGTAACTGGAAGCCAATCTAATGTTCTCTTGAGTTCATTACGATCTCACCTTTGTCTCTATTGTGCGGCTACTCTGGGGTGAGAAATTCCTTACTAAAGTTACTACTATCTCATGACGACAGGTAGTATACTTGACAAACGTGTTTATGATAAGAAGAAACGTATACAAGCAGCTGATTGGGTAGTGTACGCATATAAACCTGATATTTTAAAGTAGAAAGTGTTCGTCAGGTTTTAAATCTTTAGCATATAGAATGGAAATGCTAGCTGCCATCTAAGAAGGTCATTTTAGGGAAACCAAAGCAGAAATCTAGATCATAGCGAGAAAGAGTAGGTCTCAGCATTAGCGTGCTTTCCTCTTTTCCTATTATTTTAATACCACAATCTAAACACCTGCGCACTAATAGAAATTTGTTAATTAATTTTAGTTTCAAGATCTCGTCAGTTCTGTTATTGCAATTGAACTGTTGCTCCCTGATAAAGTAATTATTCGTAGAGCCTAGCCTTTTGTTTTTGGTTCTACTTGTTATGTATTTGTGTAATCTGTTTTTATTCTCTTTGTCTGTTTGATTGTTTGTCTGTCTGTCTGACTGTTTGTGTTTCTGTCTGTCAATATATAAATTTTTAGACAACAATAATATGATTATTACAGTCTAAAGTACGCCAACAAACAGCAAGTTCTAAGACAAATTAAACGCAAGAGGCCCCTAACAATGATTAAAAGTCAAGCAGCTGACAATACACTAACAAAGTTACAAATGGTACCAACTGAGTCACCACAATACTGGACTCTGTTGATCTTCTGCAGTAATACTCTTGCATTGCATTGCTGCATTACAATTGAGTAATTCAGCAACTTTTGAACTCGTCTTGTCTGCACTCAGTTGTCTGTCTGTCGGCCTGTCTGTATGTTTGTCTCTCTGTTTCTCTGTCGGCCTGTCTGTCTGTCAATGCATCTTTTATATATCAAAATTTGTACATCAATGCTAATACATATGAAATGTAAAAGATTTATGTGCACTGTTCGTCTGTCTTTTTGTTTGTTAGATGTATTATGCTGTCTGTAAATGAGTATATGTTTATAAATCTACTATACCAACATAGCAGTAGTGATCATGGATTTAGTTTATGGGCTACCAGAGTAATGACCGAGCAACTAAGTATTTTACTTATGATTGCCAGAGAAATCGTTAGAGATGAGACGATTTGTTGTGCATTGAGTAAAGTACAGTATATATATATATATATATATATATATATATATATATATACAGTAGCTGCACATAACATAGCTAGTAAGCTTCAAGGAACGCATGCAGTCCAGGTTAGGTGCATACTCGAACGCATGCTTTTAAAATTCGCGAATTACTAAAGCAAGGGAATGCTGTGAGTTAAGAGGAATAGAGTGCCTTGTACTGACTGCCTGTTCAGTTTACAGTACTAGATTAGTCTCGCTAAACGAGACTCTTTTTGTCAGTATAATGGTTGGTTGCAATAGGTTCAGAGTCATTATATATATTCGCAAAGCTAGATTGTGAAATACTAAACTCTTACAGTGCTCCTTCTCTAATTTGGAAGTTGTCAAGAAGTAGATAATATGGGAAATAAATACTAATATTCTGCTATTTTCTGGATAGTGTTTTCTGTAAGCAATTGTTGTGCACTAGCTATAAAGACACTCTAAAATTTGTCAGTCATATATTAATAGAGTGTGACCGTCTCAGTCCTTAAATTTATCACGATACATGTTCTCTACAACCTGAATAACATTGCAGGCTGTTTTGTTCAAGAATACTCTGAAAACATTTTGCTAGAATTTACGTAAGGGTTCTTGATTTGTTTTAATAAATATTTGAATAAACATAAACTGTTTACTTTATTAAATAATGAAGTTTCGATTGCTTCTAAATTGATAATATATACATGTATATAGAGTCCAAGGTCTACTCTCGGTAATTTCTAAATCTTGGTTACTCGTTTTGTGCCAATAGCTGCAGCCAGACCTAGCTGCTATGCTAGCTTCATAGTCTTACTGGATAGCAACTGGGTGGAGCAGGTCATGTCAGCATCCGTCACAACGTTACTGCTGTAGACTTAAAAACGGATTGCACCTATTCTCGGTCACAGAGTATCATATCTCGGTCAGTGCTTGCCATCTCGTTTTCAAACAACTTTGTTTGAGACGCAAGTCATCTCTGTTGATAGGCTTATTATAAGACTTTCTTTCGCCGAATTCTTGTTTTGTCTTGTCAATATCTACTCTTGCAGACAACGAAAAAGACGGATGACTCACTGGACATAAATCTCAGTCACCAGATCAGATCTCGAGTGATTGTCTCTCTTCAGAAGAAGATCTGAGACTAATGATAAAGGCATTACCGCTGGCTAATAGACTAACAAGCTGATGTTAGTGCTCATCCTGCTGTTGCTACGGGAGTACGTGAAATTTGAGAGACAAATACTCGGATATTCGAATCATATCTTGGTCTGTCGCTTTCATAGAATTTCTACAAGACGAATTAAGACTTCTATTGCGAGGTTCGCTTTGGATATTTAGACTACTAAATAACCAGTTTTGTCTCTTCAGTTTGTCTGTTGCAGAGCGGTGAGAAAAGTGATCGACCTACTTTCAGGTAAGTGGTCTTACCTTTATTGGACATTGTACACATAAATCCACAGTCGACTAGAACTGATTAAAGATTTTTTGTAGTAACCTTGTGCTCTATAGCAGATTGTAGTAATTGGCTAAACTGCAGACAAACGTCTTTGTAGACTATATGTTTTAAAATAATAATTAATGTAACCTTCAGTACAGCTTGGTTAGTGCTAAGAAGCATATTTGTGAGTGATAGATTAATCATCTCTTACGTATGTACACGGGGTTCAGCAATGGTATTCTATTTTCTTACAATAAACTCTATACGCACGCTAGGCACTAAGTGTACTAGGCTCGCTACAGATCTACACATCTACAAGCAAACAGATCTTAAACTGCTTCAATCGTAACCTCACTGGTGGTTCTAGACATCGGTTTGACCTCCATCCATTTCAAACAAGCGTTCACAACAAAAATTCGGCTCTAGAAATGGTCCTGCGAAATTCACATGGATCATTTGGAATGGGTATCCGGCCACGCCCAAGGATATAAAGTAACCATTCCTGAGTCTTTGTTCCATCTTTGATATGCGCTACATCTCTTTGCAACTTCTTCTTTGGCCTTATCTATTCCAGGCCACCAAATATGTCTCCGTGATAGTGCTTTCATTCTGACTATTTTTAGATGACTTTTATGTAATTTCTTGAGCAACTGAAATTAAAATTTTTGTGGAATGATTACTTGATTTCTCCATTAAGAGCACTCATCTTCCACGGTAATCTCTAATCTCCTTGCAAAATGTGGTCGTAATTCTTCTTTAACTTTTGCAGGCCATCCATTTTGATACAATTTGGACAATAATAGGTCTATTCTGGTAGCTTGTCTCAAATCAGCATTGGTGATTGGTATTGAGTTCGGTTGCATTAATTTTACCGTGCTTACGTGAGCTTAACTGTTCTCGTAAAGGTGACTCTCTTTTAAGTGTAATCTTGATAATCCATTTTCATTGCTGTGTTGGTTTGTGTATCGATACTCAATTTGCTATTGAAATGTCATGAGTAGTATTGCCCATCTTTGCAATCTAGCTCCTGTTACTGTCGGTATTACCTTCTTAGATCCAAAGATGGTAGTCAGGGGCTTGTGGTCTGTAAACAAAGTGAATGCTCTTCCATAGGAAAATCGGTGAAACTTTTTTACACCAAACGTTAGGCTAAGTGCTTCTTTCTCTATTTGGCTATAATGTTGATCTGCTTTACTCAAGGTTCTTGAACCATTATCAATAGGACGTTTACTTCCATCAGGCACAGTATGTGATAGTACTGCTGCAATTCCATATTCTGAGGCATCGCATGCTAACCGCAAGGATAACTCACTGTCGTAGTAAACTAATCCTTGAGCTAAAACAAGTCGTTCCTTCAACTTGTAAAAGGCTTCCCTGAAATCCTTGCTCCATTTCCATTGTTGACTCTTTCCTAGTAGTTGCATTTCAGTGGTCTACAAGTCATTGAGAGATGATTCAAGAAGAGACTGTAATAAATTACCAGTCCCAAGAACGACTTTAGTTCTTGTACATTGCTTCGTCCTAGTCCTTGTGCTTGTATGCAATAACCCAAATATTCCACTTTGGTCTGCATCCACTGGCACTTGTTTCGTTTCAATCTCAGACCAAAATCTTGCAATCGCTTTAGAACTGCTTCCAAATTGGTCAAATTCTCTTGAGTATCCTTTCCTGTGATGAGGATGTCGTCTAGATAACAAACACCACTACGAATCTCTTGCAATACGCGTTTCATAATGTCCTAAAACACTACTGGGGCGCTTGTCATTCCAAAGGGTAGTCTTGTATCCTTGTACACTTCTCAATATTTATTTACTACAACAAAAAATTGCGATTCTTCTTTTAACAAAACCTGTTGGTAAGCTTGGACCAGATCTAGTTTTGTAATTTTGTTTTCTTTGCAATTTCTGCAAACATCTAGTCAGGCTTCGGTAATGAATACTGATCCACATACATACTGGGATTTATTGACCCGTTGTAGTTTCTACAAATTCTTACTGAGTCGTTAGATTTCGGAATAGCCACTATGGGTGATGCATATTCACTCCATGATATTCTTTCCAATACTCTTTTTGTTTTCAATCGGTCGAGTTGCTTTTCAATAGCCGTTTTCATTGCAAAGGGTACACTCTGTGGCTTGAAGAACTTGGGCATTGCTCCTTGCTTCAAGAAAAGCTTTGCTTTACACCTTTTCCAAGTTTCAATCCTTACCTGGCTGAAACAGTTCTTCATACTCCTTGATCAGTGTTTGAGTGTCTGTCTTTGACTACGCGCAGTATTTGAAAGACTTTCCAGTCTATTTTAATTTTCTCCAGCCTGTCCCTGCCAAATAAAGTCGAACCATTTTCTGCTACTACAATCAAAGGAAAAGTTTCTTTCTGACCATCATATTTTACTTTGCAACATGGTTTGGCCAATCACGTTGATCGTTTAATTGTAATAAATTGTAAACAATAAATTTGATTTCTAAAGTGGCTTATCAAAACATCTCTGCCATATTGACAGTTGATACTGCTGCACCAGTATCCATTCCCATAGGAAGCATGACTCCGTCCACTTGCATGTCTACGTTTAGGCTTTGTCCCGCCTTTACTCTAATTGTAATCATGTCATACTCTATATTTTCAACATACGACGGCAGTTTCACTCGCTTTTTCACAGATTTTAACCTTCCGCTGCTCTGGCTTGCACACTCGAGAAACATGACCACGTTTATCGCATTTTCTGCAGTCTTCGTCACGATGCCAACATTTCAGTGCTGCATGACCTTTCTTTCCGCATCGATGACATGCATTCTTGAAAACTCTTGAGCTTTTCTAGATTTCTGTAAATTTCTTCATCCTTGCTCTGTAACGTACCACGTCTACGTACGGCGCCACTACTTTAGTTGTCACCATTGCGATATGTCATTGTGCATTGCAGGTGACCAGTTTCCTTTTCCGCTATCTTCATAGCTTTCGACATGGTGAGATTGCGTTCTGACAGCAGCTTCTTCTGGGTTGCAGCATTCCGTAAACCCAACACTAGCTGATCCGTTAGCTGTTCCTCTAATTTCTCCACAAATTGACAATGCTGTGCGAAACGTCTCAGCTTTGCCGTGAATTTTGCAACTCTCTCTCTTTCCTTTGATGTCGCTTCCTAAACTTGAACTTCTTCGCAAATATAATGAATGACCTGGGAGCTAGCTGGTGTGAATACATTTTCGTTAATTCATTCGTTGCTGGTAATTCAGGTGCCGTCAGGCTACGGAGATGCCTGTACGCTGTGCTGCCAATAATAGTAAGGAATACTGCCGCTTTCTTCTCTTCTACACCGTTACCATTACCTGCAAGACCCTTTGCCTTCAAGTACAGATATAACCTTTCTTTGTATTCTGTCCACTCTGTCTTGTCTAGATCACATTCTTCTACACTTCCCAGCATATGCTCTGATTGTAGCATCCTTATCGTCAGTTGTTACGTAGACGGGGTTTAGCACTGGTATTATATTTTATTACAATAAACTCTATACGCACAGGCAAACTAGACACTAGCTCTACTAAGCTCGCCACAACTCTTCTTATCTCTAACAACCAATACAAGTTTTTAATAGTAACTCAATCCATATTAATAACTTCTCCTACTGATTAGTATCAATACACTACATCATCTTAGAGTTATACATTGAATCCATTGAATCAGTTGAGTATCACAAAATTCATTTTTAGTATGCCAGGACTCTGCATACTTGTAGACTGTGTACATACTACGATCTTGTTGATTGTAAGATTTTAGCTTCATCAGTTATCATCAACAACATGCATAACACAAAAGATTTAGGAATCAGTTAGTTGGTTATTTTTACTGCACTAGTTAATTATCATTCTCTCTCACAACTTCATAACTCTCTCCTGAGACTCAGAAGTTCTGAGAATTGTGTCATGAGACAGAATATTTTCTCTTTGGGAACATGTCAACAATTTCATAAGTTCTCAGCATAACTCTCCTAAGGATAAATTTAAAAAGCAGTTTGTGTGCTATTCTACTTCAGAAAATCATCAATCATCTTATCCAAAATAAAGAATGATTATGTCTGCTAATCAAAATGTAGATACTGCTAGAAATACTCACTGATTAGCTGCCAACAAAATGTAAAAATTTATATTCATCAAATATGCATTGTAACTTAATAATTTGCAGCTAAATTAACTTTCAGATAACTAATATAAATAAAAATATTAATATCAATTATTTAATATATTTCAAATATTACCACGATGAGTACAAGTTGGTATGTGTAGTTTTACATCAAAAACTGCACATTTACAGAAGTAGTAATCAGATATGTTTATACATAGGGGTCGATTTAAATGATCGGATTGATTCATGGTATTACATAAAGATATCAATTCCTTTAAGAACTTAAAGTTTTTGTTGAACTACTGAGATCATCAAAAGAAATACAAATTGATTAAGAATTAATTTTCCGTCAACAATCACAGCAATAATATATATAAGCTATTTAAACTTTGGAGGGGCCAAATGGGTGGTATCAAGTCTCACAAACAGTTAAATTAATGGTCTGGCAAAAAGAGATAGATACCCAGTCCTTAGTTGTGTTATGTATACGTCCATGCATTAGTATGTTTTCAATTAATGTTTTCTATAGCCGGTGCGTTAAGTTGTGCTGACGCTGGTGTGTGATTCAATGACTTCTTATCACAGATTAAATATTTTTCTTATTTATGCACATTATCGATCTGTATTCAACGCTTCTTTAAAATGGCGGTATATAGGTAATGAGCGTCCTCTACTTTGTACAGTTGCGTTTAGAATAACGTATTACACGTCAATTTATAATGAACACGTCAATCAATGATTCAAAATAAAAATTAAGTAATTAATAATTCATTAACAATTAATTAACACGTCAATTAAAAATTAAAAATTACCAAAATCGATTACAACTTACCTCCTTT
Source organism: Corticium candelabrum (assembly GCF_963422355.1). Classification (NCBI taxonomy): domain Eukaryota; kingdom Metazoa; phylum Porifera; class Homoscleromorpha; order Homosclerophorida; family Plakinidae; genus Corticium; species Corticium candelabrum. Next base: position 2,875,266 of record NC_085087.1, on the reverse strand, counting down.
GTGAGTAGAGTACATGTCACCTCTACCCGGTTGAAAACTCCGCGTTCGGATCCCTAAACATTATAACTTGACCATGTCTCTAGCAATCTCGAGATAAGCAAATTTGGTAAAGTCGAATTGTCCATGTATGTCCATAGCATTGTAACGAGGCGACTGGACACATCGTGATCGCCGTAATAGACTATAAGGGTTCAGTCTGAAAGACGTCGTACGTTCGGCGAATAATATGATGGCGATGATAATGGAGCTGCATTTAGTGAGAGTAAAGTAATTAGCTACGAGCGTAAAGGACACCACAATGAGTGGTGGAATGCTTCGCGAGAAGCTCACTCTAAACGGGCTGAATTGACTTCCGGTCTGTCTGTCGGTATGTTTGTATGTTTGTAACTATGTTTGTTTGTAAGAGTGTGTCACGCTCGGGGAGTTTGTCGAGCCAATCAGCAATCGTTTTGGGACGCGAAACGTAGGTGACGTAATACTAGCTTGTCAGCGTGAATCAGCAGACCTTTGGCACATCAACAATGGGTGACGTAACAATCCCGCGCATTATGACAGAAAAGCCGAGATGTCGTAAACCTCCATTTTACGGTCAAAATGTCGTCAAACCGAGAAACGCAGAGTAAAGATCAGGTAATAGTTGTTCGCGTTTGTTACTTTTTACAAGAGAATCGCAAAACAAACGAATTTATCGTTCTACAAGAAGCCAAGCGAAGGTCCCATGGGACCACGCATGTGTCCGTTGCGCACGACCAACATGTCATCTGCGATCTTCAAGAGAGCAAAATGTTTTAGTTGTAAGTAGGTCTGATGATGAACGATCGACGTCGTCTTGCAAGAAAGATTCGTAGGAAACGCTAACGCTGCGTTCTTCTGGATACGGTCACTAGATGTCGCTTTACAGAATTTCTAGGAGACGTACGAGGTAAATCTTTATCTAGATAGCTACGAGGAATTATCATCGGAACGAAAGATGCTAGCAACGTACGGCTCAACGAAAGCATGATAATCTCGTCCACCTCAGTAGTTGGCTGCAAGTGATGCGAGATCGAGCGCTACTGAATTGAGAAATAACGTGGATAACAAGCCCGCTCCGTGCAAGAATATATACACACATTGATATACACACAAACACAGACAGACAGGCAGACAGACAGACAGACAGACAGACAGACACACAGACAAGGTAGAGGGGGTGCTGAGAAGTGGCAAATAAGAAGTGTTATCTGTGATAATAGAGAAGAAACGTGGACCAATACGGTCCATATATCATATATGTTTTTTCAAGTGTAGTTTATGCAGAGAACAAAACTTTCAAATATTTTACTTTAGACGTGGCTGTACTAGCTCCTCTAGCCTGTAATAGTTTCGATGTTTGAAATTATACTACCATTGACAGACAGACAGACAGACAGACAGACAGACAGACACACACACACACACACACACACACACACACACACACACACACACACACAGACTTTAAGCTGTATAGAAGTGGCGAATGCATGAGAAGCTTCGCCCTGTAGATAGCTGTCAGCTCCGTTGGCAGTGGCGGATCCAGGGATAGGCGCGAGAGGCGCTCGCCTGTACCTCACACGTCGTCGACTACTAGTAGTGCGCGTTTCATCGACTCCCACGTATCGTTTGGGCTAACGTGCACGTGTGTTTCATGCATGAACTCGAGCTCTGGAACTTTAGCGCGCCAGTTTGGCACAAAGCACACGAGCTTGTCTTGGACTACTAGTGTTCTTCGGTAGCCTCGCGTAGCCAGACCCTACAGTACTCGCTTCGCTTTGCTTTAGCGGGTAAGGTCTGGCTACGCGAGACTAGTTCTACGGAAGTTGCGAGAACTTTCCACAGGAGGGTCGACTATCTAGTTTTCGTTGTTGGCGGAGAGAAGTCATTGAAAGATGTACGGTCATAAGCGTCCTCCTAAGCAGAGGGCTGCTGATCAGAGGAGCTTGGCAGAAATGTTTCAGCCAGCGAAGAGAGTATCCCAGGAGTGTAGAGATGCGGCCACTAGTACAAGTGTTAACTGTATCTCGGACGACAGTCAAAGTGGGGTTGCTGCTGGTGAGGACGATGACAGTGTGCAGACAGTAAGTGACGGAGTTGGTAATATGAAGTCTGGAGGTGGTAGTCAGGACGTGGTTGCGACAACTGCAGAGGTTGTTAGTGATAGTGACCATGGATCATTCTTGGAGGCTGTAGCTACAGCCATGGAAGGAAAGCACTCAGTGATGAGGACAAGGTGAAAGTGATTGCTAGGAGAAAACCAAGCGAGCAGACAATATTGCCTTTTAGGAAGTATGTTGATAAGCGCAGGAAGAGTGGCTACTCAGAGAGATTTGTCCAGAAAAAGTGGTTTGACCAATTTGATTGGCTAGGATACTATGGCAAACGCAAGGAAGAAGGCCTCTTTTGTTTGCCCTGCGTATTATTTCCTACCGTTTATCGAGAGGGATCATGCCGTGGTGATAATTTTGTTGTCCGTCTTCACAGGGATTGGAAGAATCTTATTGCTGATGCTGCTGAGCATGAATCTACCCAGTACCACAGAAATGCTGCTGCCAAGTTGCTGGCATTTCTTAGTACTGACAAGCACCCTTCTGAGAGGATATACCTGATGCAGTCTCAAGCAGCTACAGAAAGGGTATCTGCCAATCGTTGTATACTGTTGTCTGTTCTGAGGTGTTTAGAACTAGCTGCACGTGAAGGTGTAGCGCTGCGCGGTCACCGTGATGACCTTACATATGATCAATCACCTCAAGGTAACTTCATGGCGTTTGTGAAGTTTGCTATCGATTCTGGCGATATTGTCCTGAAGGAGCACCTTGAGCGTTGTTCTCGTAATGCCACCTACATGTCGAAAACTACCCAGAATGACCTCATGAAATTGATGGCAGATGACATAATTCAGCAAATAGTGGATAATGTAAAAAGTAGTCCCTTTTTTGCTGTGCTGGCAGATGAAGTAAGAGATGTAAGTGGGTGGGAGCAGTTGGCAGTGTCTCTTAGATACATGAAGGACAACAAGGCAGAAGAGAAGTTGATTAAGTTCATTGCTTGCAGCTCTGGGACAGGTAGTAGCATCTGTGCTGAGATACGGAATGCCTTGAAGAAGCTTGGTCTTGATGAAACACGTTGTCGAGCCCAGGCCTATGATGGTGTTGGTGCTATGTCTGGCCACCTTAATTAACGGTTGCCAGAAGAATTTTCGAGACCATGTACCCCGGGCACAGTACTATCACTGCTGCAGTCACCAACTGAACTTGGCGTTGACAAAGTCTTGTAATGTGTCTGAAGTTCACTGCATGCTTTCCGACTTGAAGGCTGTTGGGCTCTTCTTCAAGTACTCCCCAAAACGGCAACGTACATTAGAGCAGAGTGTTGAACAAGAAAACACCAAGCGGACATCTGCCGGTGAAAAGCCAATCAGAGCTCAGAAGCTAAAGCTACTGTGTGAAACTCGCTGGGTAGAACGGCATACTGCCTTAAAAGACTTCAGAGATATGTACTTTGCCTTAGTCCACTGCCTCCAAGTTATTTCAGGCCAGATCATTGCCACTCCAACTGCTGCCTCTAAGTACGATGCGAAGTCTGTCACTGAGGCAAATGGCCTCCTCCGCTCGATAACGTCAGATTCATTCATCGTAGCTCTGCACTGCTGCACATATCTGTTCGGTTACACAAAGTGTCTGAGTGTTCTACTGCAAGGATCGCAATTGGATGTGCTGGAGGCATATGGTGAAATCAACCAAGTTCTAGGTCTGTTAGAAGAGATCAGAAGTAACAGTGAGAGAGAATTCTCTTCAATTTTCGCCTCTGCATCAGCAGTTACATCCCGTGTCTTAGACCAAGACCATCCACAAGTTCCTCGCTTAGCTGCACGACAGACACTACGCAGCAATCATCCTGCATCAACTCCAGAGAGCTACTGGCGGAGAGTTGTCTTCATTCCATTCATTGACAGCATGATCAGTGAACTTGGCAGTAGGTTCACTGACATGAGCCATGCATCAGTGCAAGGACTGCTGCTCCTGCCAAAACACTGCCAGAGCCTCACTCCTCACCACCAGGCAGCTATCCTGAAGGCTTATGCTCCAGATTTGCCTGATGACTCAACTTTCGAGGCCGAGATACGCCGATGGAAGAGGAAGTGGGAGTATGCAGGTGCTGCTACCTTACCAACCGGTGTTAAAGAGACGCTGGGTGCTGTGAATGAAGTGGCATATCCCAACATTGTCTGCATTCTTCGCCTGTTGTTGATAATACCCGTCACCACAGCCACAGTTGAAAGAGCGAACTCTGCACTAAAGCTGATCAAAACAGACCTGCGGAGCACGATGGCACAAGACAGGCTAAATGCGCTAGTGCTCATGTTTGTCCACAAGGACTTGTCTGTCAACCATGAGCGTGTGATAGACTCTTTGCGAAGGCATATCCGAGACGCTTGCTGTTTCTGGATCCAACTGCTACAACAGAAGAAGCACAATCACAGTGACGGTGACATTGTTTTCAGTGATGGTTGTATTGTCGGTCCATCAGATTTCTTCTTCAGTTCTGAATCAGTGAGGTTACTTTTCCACACTCCTCTGTTTTCTGATGTTATACATCAACCTGTTTTGCATGTGTTGAGTAAAGTGAAATATAGTTATAATATGAAAATATCGCAAACTCGACCTCATTTGAACTGATGACTATAAGATATTCCTAGAGGGCCAGCTGCAAAAATGTTGAACATGGACACGTGACTAACTGGTGACGTCATTACCGAACCTGACAGACCGCGCCTGTACCTGGTGAGAATCCTGGATCCGCCACTGGTTGGCCGTTGATTCGGACGATGTTGAGCATTGCCTAGAGGTCGCACCTATAGCTATGAATGATAGCTGTAGTAGCCGGACTGACGTCGAGGTCTTTGGTGTACCGGTCAGTCTGGCGGGTGCTGACCTCGGCAAACCTCTTAGTCTTGCCAGTGCAAGTCGCTGGCAGTCGATTGCTGATGGTGCGACAGTGACGCGTGATATCTATACAGTTGAAAGTACCATGCAATCTACGTGTACCAGTGTACTTGCGCGCGTACAGATGCATGATGTATCTGAAAGCTAACCATAAGCTAACCATAAGCACTTTCAGAGTGTTTGACATGTAAAAGGGGTACGTGTACATGTCGTGATACGTGTATGTCTTTGCATCACGGTGAGTCAACAAAATCCAAACGGCGACGTCTTGATCGTGAACGCCAACGACGTCGTCGTGCGAGCGAGAGTGAACTCGAAAGATCTATTCGTCTAGATTGCAATGCCGAGAATCAGCGTCGTCGTCGTTCGCGAGAAAGTGGCATGCAGTCGCACACGACGAAAGCGCGCAAAGTAGAAACTGTTGACGATCGTCAACTCCGTTTGAAGCTTCAAACATTGGCACTGCATGTCGCCAATAACGGGGCTCGTGAGAGTGAGGAGAGGCGCTCCACTAGGCTTGAAGCGGTTGCTAGACAGGTCGCTAGAAGACGAGCTCGTGAAACTGACGAGGAGCGCGTTGTCAGGCTTCAAACGGTGTCTGCGCGTAGTGCCGCTAAGCGAGCTCGTGAAACTGACGACGAACATGTAGTCAGGCTTCAACAGATGGCTACACGTGATTCCGATAGACGAGCTCGTGAAACTGACGAAGAGTGTGTAGTCAGGCTTCAACAGATGGCTACATGTAATTCCGATAGACGAGCTCGTGAAACTGACGAGCAGCGTGTAGTCAGGCTTCAACAGATGGCTACACGTGATTTCGATAGACGAGCTCGTGAAACTGACGAGGAGCGCGTTGTCAGGCTTCAAACGGTGTCTGCGCGTAGTGCCGCTAAGCGAGCTCGTGAAACTGACGATGAGCGTGTAGTCAGGCTTCAACAGATAGCTACACGTGATTCCGATAGACGAGCTCGTGAAACTGACGAAGAGTGAGTAGTCAGGCTTCAACAGATGGCTACATGTAATTCCGATAGACGAGCTCGTGAAACTGACGAGCAGCGTGTAGTCAGGCTTCAACAGATGGCTACACGTGATTCCGATAGACGAGCTCGTGAAACTGACGAAGAGCGTGTAGTCAGGCTTCAACAGATGGCTACATGTAATTCCGATAGACGAGCTCGTGAAACTGACGAAGAGCGTGTAGTCATGCTACAAGCCATGGCTACACGTGATTCCTATAGACGAGCTCGTGAAACTGACGAGGAGCGCACTGTCATTCTTCAAGCGATGTCTGCACGTGTTTCTGACAGGCGAGCTCGTGAAACTGACGAGGAGCGTGCCGCTACGCTCCGATTAGTCGCTGAACATGTCCCTACTAGACGAGCCCATGAGACAGTAGAAAAAACTAGCAAACGTAAAGCATACATGTCTCACCAAAAAGCTAGGCGACGATCAGTAGAGACTGATATTGAACGCTCAGCGAGACTAGAGCAAGATGCCGCTAGCAAGGCAAACAATCGCGTTTGTGAATCGCACGAGCAAACGGAAGTGCGTCGAAGTCGTGACATTGCACGTCACAATCGCAAGCGCAGACGCGATAGCACAGCCGCTGTACCGTCTACTGATGATATCGCCGGTATCGGTACAAAAGCAGACTCTTCTTGGCGTAGTTGGAACACGAACGCCTTCAAGCAGAAGGTACAAGCAAATTTTGTTCGCTTTCATCGCGAAATTCTACGTTGCATTTCTCGGAATGTGACGTTTGTCGTGAGGCGTGGCCTTCGATGAAAGTTTGCGTACAAGGTGAGTTGTCTATATGTAATCGTTGCCAGAGAGACAAGGGCCTTCCTAAAATGTTCTCTATCGAGAACAACGCGATACTGGGGCCGGTACCAGAATGTCTCGCTCGCTTGTCGGTTGTTGAAGAAATGCTCATCGCTCAGATCATGCCGATGATGCAGACCTACATTTTACCGTACGGTCAGTACGGATACAAAGGGCACGTTATCTGTCTACCGCAAGACGTTCAGTCTGTAGCTACCGCGTTGCCACGTACTGGACGGTGGGTAGGTGTGGTCGTCATCAGTCGAAAGGGTAAGTCTGGTGGTCATAGAGATTTCCGCGTCAGACGTGCTGTAGTATTGGAAGCTCTTCGTTGGCTCATACGCAATAACCGTTACTATTCTAACGTAACGATAGACTACGACGTCGTAGACGCGTTGCCAGAAGACGGTACGTTGTTCGACTTGCAAGTGATTGAGGACGATGACCTAGCCAGACTAGACCCTAACGATGACGCTAACGTAGACGAGCAATCTCAGCAAGAAGGCTCGTCTGATGATGAGGACTTGCCACTGCAGCGAACAGTGCTTCCTCGGCTAGGTACGGGTAAGTGTGAGAACGATATCATTCGCGATTCGGTGAATGAAGGTGCCAGTACGTGTAGTGCACGTGTCGCGCATGCGCAGTCATCCGTATCTGATCAGATTGTAAATAATGATCAGGCGATGGCTACTGTCGTCGATTGGCCCGCTATTATTAATCAGTTGATCGAGGAGTTTAATTCGGAAGGTTACTGGAGCAGAGCGTTTCCTACTCTGTTTCCGACGGGTGCTGGTGAGTATCTGGCGCTGAGACAGCGACGGCTAACGCTCGGTCGGTACTCGAAGCATCTCATTCGCTATCGTGACGGACGGTTTGCGCAGCATCCCAGATTTCGTTACTTTGCACTGAACACCATGATTAGATGGCGAGCTCTCGAGACAGGCCGTGTGTTTGTCAAACAGAGAATTGGTGAAAACCATCTGAGCGTAGAAGAACTGAAGGAGATTGTTAATCGAGGTGAGACTTCGTTTGCATCTCGAGTAATGAGGTTTAGTAGTTCTTTGCATGGAACTAGACAGTACTGGTGTACTCAAAGACTAAACCTAGCGGCCATGCAAGAGGCACTAGGCATGCCAACTATATTCTTTACGCTTAGTGCTGCTGATACTCAATGGCCAGAGCTTCAGGACTTGATGCGTCACTATCGGCTAAACGCTAACCAAGACAGGGCAAGTGAGAGAATATAGGCGGTCATTGAAAATCCTCATTTGACCGATTGGTTCTTTTTGCACAGAGCAGAAAAATTTATGCGATCCTTTTTGCAAAACAGTCTTGGTGCTGTAGATTTCTGGGCACGCATTGAGTATCAGCACAGAGGTAGTTCTCATTTGCATGGTGTGGCATGGCTGGCCGATGCTTCACATTCGGATAAGATAAGTTCAGAGTGGGCATGCATGCACAGAGCATCCGAGTCGGGCGAAGCCGAAGCCACTAGCGAACAAATGAGAAGGGCAGAGAACATTGCACAGGAGGTGTATGACTTTGCTGTTGCCCTGGTAACTACGTGGAATCCCACATTGAATGAAACGGGGGAGGGTCACATGCCTCGAGCAGAAATGCACCCCTGTCACAAGCGACATAGAGATGTGACCGACGAAGAGCAGGATTATGCTGAACTAATAGCCAATGTGCAGAGGCATACGAAATGCTCAACGGTTTACTGTCTTCGCCGTGCTAAACGTAAGAGGACCTCTGCCCTAGCAGGGGACAACGATCATGGCAGTGAAAACGAGCTAGAGTGCCGTTTTAAGTTTCGCAAAGTCTTGTCAAGTAGAACACATTTTGAACTACAAGACAAGCAGCCAGAGCTTGTTACGCGGCGAAATGATTCTCGCATTAATGGGCATAACCGGGCTCAATTGACAGGCTGGCGGGCTAATGTTGACATGCAGGTGTGTGTCAATGCAGAAATGGTGTCTAAGTACATGACCAAATATGCCAGCAAGAGTGAAGGCATGTCTGAACCTCTAAAAAAGACTTTCGAAGTTATAGTAGAGGACTTGAAGGACGATGATCATCCAAATAAAGCCGTCCAAAAGCTAATGACAGGGTCTGTAGTAGAGCATGACTACTTGGAACAGGAAACGTGCCATCACCTTACGGGTGAGAAGTTAGTAGTATGCAGTAGAACGATTTTACGTGTAAACGTTGATGGTCAGCGTGAAGTCGATGTGGCACAAGATAAACAGGCTACAATTTCAAGTGCCATGGACCACTACGTAAACAGGCCAAAAAGTAACGAATTTGAAAATCTCTGCTTTGATGACTTTGTCACGCAGTACGATTTCAAAAGGACTGGGCGTCTTGTCAAACGCAACAAAAAGGCTGTCATTCGTTACGTTCCTGAAGTAAAGGCTGCACTTCCAAATGATTTGGAAAAGTATGAAACGTACTGCTCTAGGCAGCTGGTAAAATATAAAATCCTTTTCGGTGCCCAGAAGAACTGACCGCTGATTTTGGTGGTAGTGCAGTTGCTTTGTGGGAAGAATGGCAGGGCTATTGTTCTGACGACCTGACTCGTCGGATTTGTTTTGCTCAGGAGGTTGAAAGGGCAACAGATCGCGACGAAGTAGAAATCGACGGTGACAATCTAGCACCCTGCGATGTTCATGAAAATGATACGTGCAATAATAGATGGCACGCAGTAGAAGACTGGATGGTATTGTGTCAGTTAGATGCCGACTTTTCAGAATCTCCAGACAACGAACAGGGTTCTGATAGTAATACCGATTGGACAGCATCTGCTGTGAATTTTCCTGATGCCCAGGAAGCCATAACATTTATTGCTCGTAATAAATCTGAACACGGTGTAGTTGATCAGAACGTTGACCTGTGCGACTATAATCCTGATTTCTTACTAGGCAATCAGCGAGTTGCATATGACATTGTCAAATGCCATTTCGAAAAACTTAAGCAGGGTCTGTCGCCGGATCCATATCGATGTGTCATATGTGGAACGGCTGGTACCGGTAAGTCGTATCTTATCGGATGCTTCCGTTCTCTACTCAGAGGTGCATGTTGTGTCGCTGCTCCGACAGGGGTAACAGCATTTAATGTGAATGGTAGAACATTGCACTCTTTGTTAAAACTGCCTCTCAACTTTACGGCAAGTAATGAATTGCGTGGTCCTGCACTACAGAATCTGCAGGAACAGTTAAAGCAATGTCGTTATGTAATTATAGACGAAATGTCAATGATCGGTCGACGTCAGCTAGGCATGATACATCAGAGGTTGTGCCAGGCACGTCCTGACCATGCTACTGAACCTTTCGGTGGTATGTCCTTGGTACTGGTCGGAGACTTTGGACAGTTGCCTCCGGTGGGAGACACTCCACTCTATGTCGCAGATTCGAAGGGTATTTTGTCGAATTTAGGTAGAGCCATGTACACAGAATTTACGGAGTCGGTAGTGCTGACCGAAGTTATGAGGCAGGCCGGCAGTGATGATGCTCAAATCAGATTCAGACAGGCCCTTCTGCGACTAAGAAATGCTGCCGTCACTGAAAATGACTGGCAACTTTTTATGACCCGTACCATTGAGTCGGCACGGGTAAATAGAGAGAGTTTGACACTGTTTGATGAAGCAATTCGATTATTCTCGACAGTGGAAGAGGTGGCCGAATACAACGTCGCTTACCTACGTCGGCTAGGCAGGCCTATTGCTTACATCAAGGCTATACACAATTGCTCTGAGGCCAAAAAGGCCAGTGAAGATGAAGCTGGGGGTCTTCATGCGAGTGTAGTCTTATGCGAAGGTGCCCGTGTTATGTTGTCCTCCAATCTGTGGACAGAGCAAGGCTTAGTAAATGGGAGCATGGGAACGATTGTGGCTATACTGTATCGTTCTGGTGGACCTCCTGACCTTCCGATTGCTGTTGTGGCGCATTTTGACAAATACAATGGTCCCACATGGGGAGGCGAAAGATGCGTTCCAATTGCACCCATCAGTCGATCGTGGAGAACAGGAAATAGGGAGATGTCACGCCAACAGCTTCCACTTAAACTGGCATGGGCAATCACAGTACACAAATCGCAAGGTCTTACTTTAGATCGAGCTGTGATTGACCTGGGTAAAAAGGAATTTGCCGTGGCACTTTCTTTTGTCGCTTTGTCACGTGTAAAACGTTTACAAGACTGTCTTTTACAGCCGTTTGCTTTCGAGCGGCTGAAGAGTCTTGCAGAAAATAAGAACGTTCAAGTGAGAAAGAACGAAGAGCGCAGGCTTGCAGCCAAACATTTAGAAAAAATCGGCGTGCAAGCAGAAAGCCACTGTTTAGTGGACAGCAGTCAGGGTAATGTTGACCTAATGTAAACTGGGTCATTGAACGTTACTTGTGCGACTCCGAGGACGATACCCGCAATGTCAAATAGCGGTAGATGTCAGTCTTCACGCAGTGAAGCACACGATCTGCTCTCTGTACAAAATCGAGAAATTATTCAAGTAGGGGGAAGGGGTGATTGTCTATTCAAATGCTTTTCTCAAGCTCTTATGGGGTCACAACGTTACCACCTAACTTACAGAGAGCAGATCGTAGAGTTAATGAGGGAACGCGCTGTTTCATTTGCTGTCTACGTAGATGGCGATTACAATGAACACGTCGAGTCAATGTCAAAGCAGGGTACATGGGGAACTGATGCAGAAATTATGGCGGCTGCCACCTACTTTGGCTTACCGATACACGTTTTCTAGCGAGCAGGCCAAAAGTGAAAATGGCATACGCATGAACCTCGGTTTTCTTTTCAGTTTCCCATGGATGTACCCGTTGACAGTATAGAGTTGGTCAACTATGATAGACAGCACTATGACCTGGTTCACGTGATTCAACGAGTCCCTTAGAAGGTACCGTACACGTGTTACTCTAGATAGTTTGCAGTCACTGCCTTTGCAAAGACATACAATTTGCACTAAAGGCTAGTGAGGCCAACTGCCTCCCAGGTAATTTCATAGTTGATGACTAGCTGCTCTGTCTGAGCAACAGGTTCATTGTCATGCACACGTGGGAGCAGAGACTTGAACTTGAGTGTGATTGGTTGTGAGTCAATTGACTTGGTGCACTATGATCGATCACTATTCTGCCCAGGAGTTTCGGAATGGTGGTCGGGTATCTGCTGCATTAAGGGGCATGATTTATTTCAGACAAGAAAGCACCAAACAGAATGTATTTCAATATTGATGGTCTATAATCTGAAAAAACAGACTAAGAAAAGTGCAACTTTTGTCAACAGTCTGCCCAGTCTCACGTTTATAATATGGCAAGGATAGATGTCTGTCATCCATTGCAGCAAGTAAACCACTACCATGGTCGGAACATGTGGAGTGATGGTCGGTGTTTGCTGAGTCATGGTCGGGCCTGACCAACTACGACCACCGCGGGCAGAACCCTGATCGATCCATGCTAGCCAGAGGTTTCACAACACTTGCCGAATGTAATCAGCAAGTATTTACACACACAAATTCATAAACTTTTTATTATGAATCCGATCAACTTTTGTTATGGAATTTTTATCTTCTCAATTCTTTCCTCTTTCATACTGTTACTGCTGGCTTATCAAATACTGGTGAGATGTATGCTAAATGTAATTGAGTATTATTGATATGCAACTGTCTCTGTGTTGTAGAGTTGTCTTTGAAATATTGGAGATAAGCTAATTTGACTGGGTCTATTCGGCAACATTTTGGCATACACAATGGAATCTGATCAACTTTTCTTATGGACTTTGTCGGCTCAAGCTCTTTCCTCTTTGATATTGTTACAATGCTGGCTTATCAAATATTGATGAGGTGTATGCTGTAATTGAGTGTTACTGATATCTCAATTTCAGCTGTGTCGTACAGGTGTTTAAAGTATTGGAAGAAAGATACAATTTTGATCCACTTCTATGTGACTTACAACACCCCTCAACCTCAACATTCTGTACTGGAATGTCCCACGTGACCTCTCACCTGACACGACCCGTCTATTCTACAAAATCTGTTCAACTTTTCTTATGGAACTATTTATCAGTTCAAGTTCTTTCGTCTATCATATTGTCGCATTGTTGGCTTATCAAGTACTGGTGAGATGTATGCCAAGATGTGAAAAAGATCAACAATCGAGCTCAACCGGTCACGTGAGCGACAATTTAATAATAATATGTTTTCCTTATAACATTGTGGACACTGCCATAGTCAATAGCATCCTTGTATTTGAACAGCTGAATCCCGATACGAAGATGTTCCATCTCGACTTTCACACTGCTATCGCAGCTACTACTGCTGCTGAACTGTTGCCTGTGACTGCACCTGTTCCTGTTCCTGTTGTGACAACTGCTGCTCGGTCAACATATACTGATCAGTCAGCATCTGCTGAGAGGCCATTTAAGAGGCATCAACGATCTGTGGTTCCGCAACTGATGGCACCACCACCACAAGTAGTTGTGAGGCCACCACCACCACGGGTAGTTGTGATTCTACCACCACCAGCTCTCTATCACAGCAACCTGGTGTTATGTTGCTACCTGCTGAGTCACAACCACAACCAGCAGCACAACCACAGTGACCTGGTTTGCCGCAACACATCAACAGGTAACACTAATGGCCATAATGTTATGTTTACTCAGGCCAGGAACAGGCCTCGTTGTGGAGTGTGTAGGAACCTTTCAACCGCGTACTGTGAGGCATGCAAGCTGGCCCTCTACTGCTGCAGGTTGAATAACTGTTTCTACACTTACCACAACTCTAAAGCTGCACAGAACCAGTTCTGGGAAATGAATGCGCAGACTAAGGCGTCCAGTTGGTTCATTGGCTAGGTCGTCATTGTCTCCTTTATTGGTTAGGTCGGGCAGGAGTGTGTAGTTTATAGTTTTTCCTTTCTCCTGAATCGGTTAGGTCGGGCAGGAGTGTGTAGTTTATAGTTTTTTCTTTCTCCTGAACTGGTTAGGTCAAGGCAGGAGTGTGTAGATTATAGTTTTTCCTTTCTCCTGAACCGGTTAGGTCGGGACAGGAGTGTATAGTGTATAGTTTCCTTCCCTTTTCCTCCTGAACCGGTTAGGTCGGGACAGGATCAAGAGTGTAGATTATAGGTTTTTTTCTTTCTCCTGGACCGGTTAGGTCGGGACAGGAGTGCATAGTGTATAGTTTTCTTCCCTCTTTCTCCTGAACCGGTTAGGTCGGGGCAGGAGTGTATGGTTTATAGATTCCCTTCTCTGTGGGTGGCTCTGTGGGGAGTGTCGGTCAAAATCCAGTCACACCTCCTCGTGGTGACCGATGGTAACAGCATCATCTTGTGCTGGCTAACGTGACTGGTACAGTTTGCTGTAATTTCCACACTGCATTGTTGATATCACAGACAATGATGATACAGTACTGATGTAGTACGTATAATTGTTTGAAATTATTTCTATAGCAATCGTGTTGAACTACAGCCTTCTTTTGTTGCATGAATTGTGAAAGCTAATGGATTGCGTCCTAAGTGTGTTGCTGAGTTAGTCAGAGGTGGTGTTGGCAGGCCAAAACTGGTTGAGAGCTACTGAATGCATTTGTGTTGACTGACTGTTCAAGTGTTGTGCTATGCTGTTCAAGTATGTCGATGTGATATGCATACGAGTAAAGGTGTAGTAGTGATTACAGTGAACACATTGATTCAATGTCAAAACAGGGTTAATGGGAACTGATGCAGGAATTATGCAACCTACTTTGGCTTACCAATGCACATTTTCTGTCCCGCGGGCCAAGAGTGGGACGCATGAACCTCAGTTTTCCTTTTCAGTGTGTGTGTGTGTGTGTGTGTGTGTGTGTGTGTGTGTGTGTGTGTGTCGGTCAGTCGGTGTGTGTGTGTGTGTCGGTGTGTTGGTGTGTGTCGGTGCGTGTGTGTGTGTCGGTGTGTGTGTGTGTGTGTGTGTGTGTGTGTGTGTGTGTGTGTGTCGGTCAGTCGGTGTGTGTGTGTGTGTCGGTGTGTTGGTGTGTGTGTGTGTGTGTGTGTGTGTGTGTGTGTGTGTGTGTGTGTGTGTGTGTGTCAGTGTGTGTGTGTGTGTGTGTGTGTGTGTGTGTGTGTGTGTGTGTGTGTGTGTGTGTATGACTAGCTGCTTCGTTTGAGCAACAGATTCATTGTCACGCACACCTGGGAGCAGAGACTTCAACCAATCATGTATGATTGGTTGTGAGTTGATTGACCTGGTAAACTATGATCGATGCCATACTAACCAGAGGTCTCACAACACTTGCCAAACACAATCAAATCAGCAAGTATTTACACACACAAATTTCATAACCTTTCATTATGAATCTGATCAACTTTGTTATGGAATTTTTATCTTCTCAATTCTTTCCTCTTTCATACTGTTACTGCTGGCTTATCAAATACTGGTGAGATGTATGCTACATGTAATTGAGTATTATTGATATGCAACTGTCTCTGTGTTGTAGAGTTGTCTCTGAAATATTGGAGAGAAGCTAATTTGACTGGGGCTATTTGGCAACATTTTGGCATACACAATGGAATCTGATCAACCCTTCTTATAGACTTTGTCGGCTCAAGCTCTTTCCTCTTTGATATTGTTACAATGCTGGCTTATCAAATATTGGTGAGATGTATGCTATAATTGAGTGTTACTGATATCTCAATTTCAGCTGTGTCGTACAGGTGTTTAAAGTATTGGAAGAAAGATACAATTTTGACACACTTTTATGTGACTTACAACACCCCTCAACCTCAACATTCTGAACTGGGATGAGCCACGTGACCTCTCACCTGACACGACCCGTCCATTCTACAAAATCTGTTCAACTTTTCTTATGGAACTTTTTATCAGCTAAAGTTCTTTCTTCTTTCATATCGTCGCATTGTTGGCTTATCAAGTACTGGTGAGATGTATCCCAAGATGAGAAAATGATCAACAATCGAGCTTAACCGGTCACGTGAGCGACAATTCAATAATAATATGTTTTTTATAACGTTGTGTACACTGCCATAGTCAATAGCATCCTTCTATTTGAACAGCTGAATCCCGATACGAAGATGTCTCATCTCGACTTTCACACTGCTATCACACGTCAACTGGTACTGTTATTTAGTGAATGTCGTTTTGCCCCACAGCCGATTCTTCCCGCTCCTGCACCTACTCCTACTGCTACTACTGCTGCTGAACTGTTGCCTGTGACTGCACCTGTTCCTGTTCCTGTTGTGAAAACTGCTGCTCGGTCAACATGCTACTGAGAAGCCATTTAAGATGCATCAACGGTCTGTGGCCCTTTGTGGGTGTCTGTCAAAATCCAGTCACACCTCCTTGATAGTACTGTACACGTGTAACAGCATCTTGTGCTGGCTGACTTGACTGGTGCAGTTACTGTACTTTCCACACTACATTGTTGATGTCACAGACTATGATGATACAGTACGAGTAGTACAATAATTGTTAAAATTGTTTCTATAGCAATTGTGTGGAACTACAGCCTCCTTTTGTTGCATGAATTGTGAAAGCTAATGGTTGCGTTCTTAGTATGTTGCTGAGTTACTCAGAGGTGGTGTTGGCAGCTGCTGAATGCATTTATGTTGACTGAGGATTGAAGTATTGTGCTATACTGTTCAAGTATGTTGATTACAATGAACAGGTAACTGATGCAGGGATTAGATGGCAGCTGCCATCTACTTTGGCTTACTAATACACGTTTTCTAATGGGCAGGCTAAAAGTGGGAATGGCGTATGCATGAACCTCAGTTTTCCTTTCAGTTTTGCATGGATGTACCAGTTGAAAGTCTAGAATTGGTCAACTATGATAGACAGCACTAGGATCTGGTTTACATGATTCAATATGAGTTCCGTAGAAAGTACCCTACGCTTATTACTATAGATAGTTTGCAGTCTTGTGGACTTTGAATAGCGTGTTGAACACAGTAGCGTAGTAATGAGACAGAAAAAAGCGTGAATTCCCACAGCCATGATGATCATGGTGCTTGATGGAGAGGCGTTTTTAGTCCCTCGACACGTCAACACGCTAAAACGAGCAGCAACTGAATAAGACTAATGGACGGCGAAAGAGCGTCATGACTATAAACAAAAGCACGTCCCATGCTTCTTACATCAGACTCACAAGATCACGACAATAGATATAACGTCGATCGGTGAAGGATATCTAATTAGTGTATGTTAATTCACCTGCATAACACAAGCGAAATGAGCGGAATGCGATTGCGTGACACCTACTTATACCTCCTGCTATCTATAGAGAGGTCTGTATCCTCCATGATTGGTGGGGAGTGTAGAACAAGAATTGTCTGAGCATTTCCCCAGACTATGTCTCGCCGGAAGGATGTAGGTGGAGAATGTCTGGCTATGCGAGACTACACCACCCTTGACAAGAGGAGTTGAGACAAATTCGTTGGGGCGGTAGCGCCGGCTTTTATTCTGTCTACGGTCGGTGGAAGGAGCAGTCGACGACCATAACAGTACAAACAGTTCACGAGACGGGTGGAAACTCAATACATGCATGGCAACGGTTTTAATTAATTAATTAATTAAATGACGTCTACCTCGGCTGGCAATCTTTCGCAGATCCTAGCTTACGTGTCCACACTAGACCAGAAATGGTTCGCGTAAGTATGGTGTTTCAAAAAAACTCTTTTTAGAGAGTTCGCTTGGTAAAAAATAATTAGCACAATACTGTAGAAACAGAAACGGAAACGATCGCCACGCTTTCAGACATCAATATGGTTACAAGATGCCGTCACAACACCCCGGATATGAAGTGCAAGCGTATCACATGTGACTACATCCTATTGGTCACCTAGCAGGCACGGCGTCCGTTCGGGTTCGCACTACTGTAGCATTTCGATCCGATCCGTCTTCTACGCGCTGCAGCTGAGTAGCACTAGCAGCGGAGCTGACCAACGAACACGATTGCCTAATTGATCTTAGTAGCTATGCGTTGGTAGTGAACACACATCTAGAGATTTGCAAACAAAGTGCTACATGTTCCTAGCAAGATAAGTTCAATGCGATGTTTTCATTCGATGCATTTTCTAAATATTATAATGAGTGAATGTGTCAGCTGATTTTTGAATGAATTCAAAAGTGCGGGAAATGATGCTTATATAACTATGGTGCAGCACACGGTTGAATCATTCTTCATCGAGAGGTACGTGCACTTTTTCTATCTACGTGTGTGGTGTACGCCTAGGTACGTACTAGAGATTGGATCTTGGTAATTGTAGACACATGGATGCCATGGATGTGGATCAAGACAAACAAAGGGGTAGAAAGAAAGGGAAGGACCGCAAGAAACAGACGGTGAAAGAGACGGCTAATTCTAAGGAGAAAGATGTAGAGACGGTTCCGGAGGAAGAGACGACTAAGGAGAATGAGACAGGTATGCAAGAGACGGATAGGGAGAATGAGGCAGGTTTAGTGAAAGAGACGGCTAGAGAGGCTAAGGAGACTGAGAGGGCTAGTGCAGATGCACAGCCAGCGAAACGGCGTCGGCAACAGAGGTGTGTATAATTAATAACACAGCGTCTGGAATTGTGCTTAATTTGTTTTTTCACGTATACAGAGGTAGAGGGAGAGGAGAAGAAAGAGGAGGAGGAAGAGGAGGAGGAAGAGGAGGAGGAAGAGGAGGAGGAAGAGGAGGAGGAAACAAGGACGGCGTTTGTTACTATTTCTATGCCAAAAATATGACTTTACATTTTTAATTAGTGTGTGTGTGTTTGATTCTGTAATTACTGTTAGCTATTAAAATAATACAAATTACAAATTATGTCGTTGCACATCGCAAACGGAGGTCGTGACGCAGTATGCCTAGCTAAGAACGTTACCTTTTTCAACTCATAGGACTGCGGTAGAGGGTAGATAGACAACTCAATTTGTGCGCAAATAACACACACACACACAACACACACACACACACACACACACACACACACACACACACACACACACACACACACACACACACACACACACACATACACAACAAGCACCTAGATGCAAATATATACGCTCGTAGCTGTGAAGCGACGGTGTAAACACAGCTTCATTTACTAGTTACAAACATAGATAGATAGGTAAAAACATACCGACAGACAGACCGGAAGTCAATTCAACTCGCTTAGAGTGAGCTTCTCGCGAAGCAGTCCACCACTTATTGTGGTGTCCTTCTTTTACGCTCGTAGCTTAGTTAATGCACAAATTATCCACTACTCAACAATTTTCCAATTAGAGTAGGAACACCGAGAGAGTGACAAGTATTTCACAACCTTTCGATTTGCGTATGATGACTCACAATAATCACCTATTGCAACCAACCATTTTTAGCTGACATTGACTACACTAATTTAATTTTCGATAACAGATAAATAACGCTTAGGCTTAGAGTTCAAGACAATATCACTGTGTCTTCTTAGAATAGCGGTATCTTCTAACTACATTGTAGTTAAACATTCTGTCCTTCATTGGTCATCATTTCGTTTGCTCCACCCATATGTGCAATGACCTTGACAATCGTTCTAATCTTCATAAAATTGTTACGTTCGGTAGACAATCTGCCCGAAAACGACTTTAGCAATGGCGTACCGCCGCACAAAATTATGAATTTGTAAAGTAAAGCTTATTTTTATATGGGTTGTGAAACGATGGCTCGGCACACCGCGTGATAGATTCCATTTGGACGTTTACAAAAGTAATCAGGATAAAACAAACCCTCTGAGCAAGAAAATTGCTCATTGCGCATGACAAGAACTTATAATACTCAAGAACAAAATTATGTATTTGCAAAGCAAAATTATTTATTTGACTATATGACAATAACTTTTAACTGGTGGACGTTTTTTAGTGGAATTAAGATATGTAATCTAAATCTTACGCATTTGAATATACTTCTTGCTACTTAAAGTTTAAAAGTTTGTTTGCGTACGATATTGAGGAATGGTGGTTGTGCAATATTCGATGAGGGATATACTTGGCACATTTCTGTGCATTCAACAATCAAGCTAATAGAAATATAGAAATAAATCACGAATCCGTGCACGGATCATTGAGCACGCAACTCCTGCTAACAAGCAATTTATTCTAGTAGTGCAAACTTGCATTGATCTAATCAATTGAAAAACAGACTATTTTAAAAACTTCAGTACAACACGTAACTTACCTGTTGTTGCTGTACGCGTACGAGTCGGCAAGGCACTGAGATTGGCTCACTTTTGTCTTCAAGACGCATTTTTCTTCTATTGTGAGTGTTATCCGTCGTCCGTATATTCGTGTTTGATTTCTCTGATTTTCATGAGATGATCACGTTCGTAAGTCTAACTGGTCGAACTGGTTTTTCTGCAGGCTTGACAAACGTTTAGGGTAACATTCCGACCACCAAAATTGAGCACATTGTCAGTAAGAAAAGACCTACTCGTGAAAGACGACACAGAAGCCATCAATTCATCACAGTCTACATAGACGACTCTCGAGCTTCCATTACAAATCACTGAATAAGAAGATTCGTTACTGTATAGTGGTATTCTATATTTATTGTGTATACATTCCAACTCTGGTACATATCTATACTATATACCCTTACACCCTTCCTTCTTTACCAAAAACAAGAGTTCTTTTACTCTATGCTAGCACAGCATATAATCTGCTAAATATGCTGGCATTTTAGCTATTCTACCACTACTTTACTGAGTCTGTTTAGGACTGGCCTGCTGCTGTTGTAAATGTGTTCTTTTTTGACTTGGGGTTCTTGTCAATGGCAAGCCTACTCTTGTCATGCCTTTACCAGTCACTTGGCTCAGCTTCTGCTAATTTTTAAGTGTGTTCTGTTTCATTTGTCTCAAATTTTTTCTGTTTTTAATCAATTTGGTACCTTTGTTG
This sequence comes from Corticium candelabrum, assembly GCF_963422355.1. Lineage (NCBI taxonomy): Eukaryota > Metazoa > Porifera > Homoscleromorpha > Homosclerophorida > Plakinidae > Corticium > Corticium candelabrum. The sequence goes on along the minus strand of NC_085087.1, from coordinate 2,854,585 downwards.
TCTTTACTTCATATGATCTTGGTCCTATTTGTTTTGTCACTGTTGCCTTTTGCCACTCTTTGCCATGACTAAAGGGTTCAATCATTATCTTAGCTTCTGCTTGCAACTCTCTCAAATTCTTGGCAGTCCTAGTCATAGATTTTATGTTTCCATTTGTTCCTTTGTATATTGGCCATGCCATTCTGAATGTGTCTCTTGAGAAGATTTTCTGTTGTTGGCAAGAATCCCCTTGTTCGTCTGCTCATCATTCTTTGAGCTAGACTCGATTCCATCTTTTCTGTGGTGGTATTATGATATTCAAGTAGTGTTGCTCATGGGTCTCTGCCACAATTCTTTGCTTTTCTCATGATAGATTCACTATTTTAACAGCATTTTCCGCTTTACCGTTACTTTGATGATGTCCAGGACTAGACATGTTGTGCTAAAATTCCCATGCTTTGGCAACATCCTAAAATTCATTTGATATGTATTGCGGTCCACGATCTGTGATCAGAGTGTCTGCTATCTCCATATTGGGCAAATTGCTTTTTTATGGCCCTGATGACTGCTGTTGTGATTTTTCCTGTAAGTATTTCAACTTCAATGAAAAAACTGTAGTAGTCCACTAAGACTAAATAATGATGATCCTTCATTTCAAACAAATCGCTGCCAACTTTTGACCAAGCTCGTGATGGAACTTCATGGGACATGAGAGTTTCATTATGCTGTTTATGATCAAAGATCTGCTTGTCTCACATTGCTCTACATAGTCCCTTATTGCTGTTATCATGCCTGGCCAAAACAAACATTCTTTTGCTCTCCTTATGCAACCATTGATTCCTAAATGGACATAGCGTATCTTTTCTAATATCATGTGTCGCAGTTCGAAGGGAATGACATTTCTTTCTTTTTTCAAAATGACATCATTCTGCACTAATAGCTCATCCCTTATCTGAAAGTATGTTACCACCAAGGGGTGTAGTTCTTGTTTCGTTTGTGGCCATCCTTGTTCAATTACTGCTCTTAGCTATTTTATGGTTTCATCTTGCGCAGATTTACTTTTTACTTGTTGCACTGTGTCTGTTTTGATGTGCAGAAATTCAATTGCATTAACTGCCTCAAGATTGCAAACTGCCTTTCTGGTCTTTGTCTCTAACTCTGTTATTCCACTCCTAACACCATTAATATTGGTATTCTATATCTACTGTGTATACATTTCCACACTGCTACAGATTTATACTACATACCCTTACAGTTACATACGTACAGTCCTGGAACTTGGAATTTCGAAAGTAATATCTCCCATGTCTAGGTAATCCATACAATCGATTTTTAGTGGGTAGCATGTTCTGCTCGGTTGAATCAGTCTTAAGTTCATGTAACGGGTTTTTCCACGTGTATAAACAAAAAAAAAAGAAATGTGCATTATACATTTAATAATACTTTGTTTTGAATTTTACTTTGATCATAGAAAAACGTACAAATCTACAGCTCATCCTAGATACTAACAAGCGTCAGCAGACTCTTTGCTTTTGTTTTATGTTAGAAGCAAATCCTTTCAAGGGTCAAGATTGCATGGCCTTTTTTCAATGAGACGTGAAGCAACCGAATAGACTCTAAAGTTACTGCGTTATATAGTGATAGTCAGGTACGTAAGCTGCTTTTCCTGTATGGATTGAAAATTTGGAAAGCAAACTTCAGTGACTTCATTTTCAAAGTTACTTAATTTTAGTTGATATTACACAGTGGCCAAGTTTGAAACGGCGACATACTTACAACACCCACTTATGAAAGGTAACTACAAGAACAGTTTCCGTCGTATGAAAGTTCTTGTTCTTTGAAAAAATTCAACTCCACTCTCGTTACATTCAACCGTTCATATAGCTCTTTATCTACAGATTTCCACAATTTCAGTAGTCCAGTATAGTTTAGGTTTTTCTCATTGTGAATGTTGTTGATAAGCGATCTAAATACGATCCATTCTTTGTTGACCCACGTACGCATGAATGCTTTCGAGTAAACAGGAAGCCGCTCTACCTAACCGTGTGTGTGTGTGTGTGTGTGTGTGTGTGTGTGTGTGTGTGTGTGTGTGTGTGTGTGTGTGTGTGTGTATGTGTGTGTGTGTGTTAACAATAGTTGATTTTGCAACGTACTGTATTATATCAAGAAACTTTACAAGTTAATAAATAAGGTTTTTAAATTTGTCATTTTTTACAAGGCAAAATTAAAACAACAGTAAAATTTATAAATTTAAAAATTGAAATTATAAATAAAACTAATTAACAATCAATGTGTACACTGCTGTTTAGATAGTACAGTACGTTCAATTATTTGGCTAGAATACATTGATTGGAAAATAAAGTGTTTTTGCTAAAACATATCCTCCCACCCTCCCTCCCTCCCTCTCTCCTTTTCTCTCTCTCACCCTCCTTCTGTTCCTCCCTTCGTCCTTTTCTCCCTTCCTCTCTCCCTCCCTCCCTCCCTCTCTCTTACCTCGCTCCCTCTATTCCTCCAACATTACTCCTCCTTTTTTCCCTTTCCTCCCATCTCTCTCTACCGCTCTCTCCCTCTCTCCATCTCTCTCTCCTCTCTCTATTCCTTCATCCCTTCTCCTCCCTTTTCCCCTTTCCTCCCATCTCTCTCTCCCTCTCCCTCTCCCTCTCCCTCTCCCTCTCCCTCTCCCTCTCCTTCTCCCTCTCCCTCTCCCTCTCCCTCTCCCTCTTACTCTCCTTCTCCCTCTCCCTCTCCCTCTCCCTCTCCCTCTCCCACTCTCTCCCTCTCCCTCTCTCTCTCCCTCTCCCTCTTCCTTTTCCTTTCTCTCTCCCTTTCCCTTTTCCTCTCCCTCTCCCTCTCCCTCTCCCTCTCCTACTTCCTCTCTCTCTCCCTCTTCCTCTCCCACACCTTCTCCCTCTCCTTATTTCTCTCCCTCTCCGTCTCACTCAGCCTCTCCCTTTCTCTCTCCCTCTCCTTCTCCTTCTCCCTCTTCCTCTCCTTCTCCCTCTCCCTCTCTCTCTCTCTTCCTCTCCCTCTTGCTCTCCCTCACCTTCTCTCTCTCTCTCTCTTCCTCTTCTTTTCTCTCTTCCTCTCTTTCTTCCTCTCTCTGTCTCTCTGTCTCTTTCTATCTATATATATATATATATATATATATATATATATATGTATATTTATATATATCATTATTTTCTAATCATAGTACAACTCATAAATTCTCTCAATCTCTTACCAATACTTCTCATCAAATACAGTAGCGGTAGCATACATATAAGCTAAATTGAAATAACTACAGGTAAGCAAACTACGATAACTCAATGGTCTAATTACAAGAAATTAAATAGAAAACTCTACGTAAAGATTACGCCAAAATGGCGAACAGTAGCTGTACTACAAGTGTTTGGCCTTGATTGCGGCTGTTTTCCGATGATGTTATTGACCTTGTTGGACAGGATCCTTGCATTCCCTTTCAGAAAACAAACTGACAGACGGCGTAGCCATTCGTTTAATAACTATTCTGATGAGTATTTTCTAACGGTGTTGCTAATCTTGACACTTGCTTCAGTGTCTCTCTTGGTATCTCTCCCAAACGACCAAATACTTCCAATGAGAATGGGCAAAATAGATAGCCTAGATCAGTAGACATTTGCAAACATTTGTTGTTCTTGATACGGTTTCGTTCTGCTGCTGCAAGCCCTGCTGTTGTACAACGTCGACCAATATAATTTTGAGCCCAAGGATGAGCGATGGTTATGTCCAACAATAGCTACCATCCATTGTCAAAGTTGTACACAGCAATGTCTGGACGTTGTTTGCCTTCAAATTGTTCAGTTACTTCTTTCCTGCATCGCAAAACCAACTGAGGATAACATTTGATGTACAGTGTTGTATGACTCGATCGTGTCGATAAATAGCATCTCTTCCAAACTTGCATGTAAGGAGATGGCATCCGAAGTTATCAATAGCTCTCCGCACTGTGCAATACAGCGGTTAATAGCTCTAAGAGCTGACAAAGACGCACCAAGTCGCAATAAAGAAGACATGCAAATTTCTGCATAGCTCAATGTGTAATCTTGCGAACTAGGTATTGCGTCTAGCCAGCAGCCAGCAGTAGGTCCTCCACATTTCATCACTCCAGCCATGTCTTTCATAGATTGACAGTCTGCAAGAATTGATGAAAATTTTTGTCTGTCTCTCTGTCTCGATCCGGCCCCGCTAATTAATGGCAGCATTTCATGTGAAATGCTAAATCTTCCAAAACTGACAAGCATATGATAAAATGAAGCACTTTGAAATCTATGTTCTACCTGCTTTCCATCCAACTGCAATATTGGTGTAACAAGCCACTTTTACATAGCTTCTGACCACTAACATGTCTAACAAGCATATTACCTGTTCTCATTGAATAGCAGTAATTTTAGTATGAAGTTCTCACCGCAAAATACCCGCACAATAGAGACAGAAAGTGAGATCGCTATCACCACATTAGAACATAGGCCTCCTATTACATATAACAACATGCAAGCTAGAGCCACTTGCCAGAAATTACCAAAGCAGCAAGCAGTCTAATGGTAGTAACCTGCTCATTTGTATAAGCAAAGTTGCAATTGTGACGAAATGTTTAAAACGCAAAACTGTGTTTTATACAGGATGTTTCTTTGACTTACCTTATTCAGAGCAGTAAGATTTACGGTAAGAAGTTTATCTTCCTGTTCTTCGTCTAAAGCAAATCGCCTAGCAGAACATCATCACGACTTGGGATCGTAGGAAACCGTAGAAACCGTAGGTTACCGTAGGAAACTGTTTCTCTCGAATCTGCTGAAACTATGCAGCTTTCATAAAACCAGATCTGTTGTCGATAACAGTTGTCGGAGGATGTGGAGTGGCCATTGCACAACACAAACTGATAAAAAATGCAGGTATGGCTGGGTGCCTCGACTGATTAGTGCCTCCGTGTAGGACTAGGAGCTGGAATACCTATTTTAACTATATAATTGAAATTATTAACGTTTATACAAACTTGTTCTAATCACAATTTTGCAAAGAATGTCAAACATTTTATCAATTGCTTGCTCTTCAGAAACGCAGGGTCGATTAGTAGCAATCACGGCGCTGTCTTTGCGCTAGAGAACACTATAGACACATGCAGCGTCACAGAATAAGACGAGCACCACTTTAAGTGCTTCTTAGTGCGCGGCTTGCTGCGATATTTTGAGAAGTCGATTCGTCAAAGTTAGACTCTTATTCCACTTAAGCATGCCCATCACTGGAGCCAGAAATAAACAAGAAATTGGATGACAACGGACAAGACGACAACGTTTCCGGAGAGGACGAAGACGGTTTTCACACTAGCGGTGTAGCCAGACGCCGACCACAACATCTAGGGCGCGTTACTTTAATCTCTTCTGTCTCTTCTTGAGGAGTCTTTCTCCTTTTACAGAAAATTTGTCTGAAAGAAGAGGCGGCGACGGAATAGGTTCGAATAAAGGAACGACATGAAAGATGTGGCACATGTGCCGGTGTCAATGGACGATTTTCGTTCTAACTGGCAGGAGTGGCGGCAGAAGTGATGTTGTTGCTTCTTTCTAATGGCAAAATGAGATTTTTCATCTGGAGAACCTGAAAAAGTATTGCCCCACTTAATGGGTAAAAAGTGCGTAGCCAGAACTCGCTTACTTGGTTCTGTTGAAAGAGTTAGGTGTCGCTGAAAGCAGTTGTTAACATAGAATTTGCAAATTTGAATTTCATGGTACGCGTTACAGCCTACTAACCTACTAAATTCTCCGCAAAATGTCACTTGTCTGCAACCCAAACTACGCACGCGCTAACTGAACAACAACGAAAATGAAACGCAGCAAAGTTTATTCCGTTGCTCCTTGACTTCCAACTCTCAATCTCCTCTCCTGGAAGAGGCGAAAGAGTCTTTCGACACCTCTGACCACTTTTCTAACACCTACTCCGAATGTAAAAAACCAAGCAGAATCTCTTCTTTCTCTTCAGAAGAGGCAGAAGAGAATAAAGAAACGCGCCCCTACAGAGACGTTACGATAGAAGGCGTAGACAACAACCATGTACCACAACATTGACGACAAAGACACTTTTTTCTTTTAAATAATTCTCGATTCTTTTGTAGTAGCCTACGACAACAACCATGATGATCGCACCTGCGGCGCCCGGTGACCTCCGCCTTTTTTGCCACCGCCGGCGCCGCTGTCGGCAGCAAACGTCGTCGTCGCCAACGACGAGCCATCTTATGCAAAAAGGCGGTGATGGCAGTGCTGCTGCAAAAACATTATCGTTATTGTCGCAGTAGGAATGACATTGTTGGAATGAAGAAAGCGGCTTCGTCTTCATTGTTGTGGAGGTTGATTAATTAACTAATTATTCGTCTTTTAGTCATTCTGGTGCTAAAAGCCTCCATTGTTGTTGTGGTCGGCGTTGGTGGTGGCTTTAGCGTCTTCGCTGGTGTGAAAACCGTGTTCGTCTTAGTAACGTCGTTGTCTATCAGTTGCCGTCTACTTCTTGTTTACCTGCAGGCAATCCTAAAGTTAGCGCCCAAAACAGCTAATGCCGTGATTGCATCTAACTAGAATCGACCCTCAGTAAGCTGCGTTTGTGAAGAGAGAGCAAAGTACAATTTGATCTATTTGCAAAGACTAACGATGACGATTTGATTAAAACAAATTTGAATAAAAAAATTAGTAATTTCAAATATGGTCGAAATGGATGGTCCATACATAATAATCACACGAGGCAGTCCATACGGGCATTTTCATCATAATGGAAGTTCATGGTATTCCATCAATTATTATCGACAACGGACATGGCTTTATGAAAGCTGGGTTCAGTGGAGAGAAACAGCTTCCTACCGTGACGATCCCATGTCGTGATGACGTTCTGCTGGGCGATTTTGTTGTGGAGAGAGTTCAGGAAGAAAGACTTCCTACCGTAAATCTTGATTCTCTGAAAGAGGTAAGTCGAAGCAACATACTGCAACAAAACAAAACTCTGCAGTTTCTGTTTAAAACATTTTGTCATAATTGTATTTCATTTATGCACATGAGTACTCTAGTACATCTAAACTGCGGTTAGTTGTTTCTAAAATTTCTTGCAAGTAGCGAGCGCTTGCAAGTTCATTTAACTGGAAGCCAATCTAATGTTCTCTTGAGCTCATTACGATCTCACCTTTGTCTCTATTGTGCGGCTACTCTGGGGTGAGAAATTCGTTACTAAAGTTACTACTATCTCATGACGACAGGTAATATACTTGACAAACGTGTTAATGATAAGAAGAAACGTATACAAGCAGCTGGTTGGGAAGTGTACGTATATAAACCTGATATTTTAAAGTAGAAAGTGTTCGTCAGGTATTAAATCTTTAGCAAATAGAATGGAAATGCTAGCTGCGATCTAAGAACGTCATTTTAGAGAAACCAAAGCAGAAATATAGATCATTGCGACAAAGAGTAGGTCTCAGCATTAGCGTTCTTCTTCTTTTTCATTCATTTTAATACCACATTATAAACACCTGTGCACCAATAGAAATTTGTTAATTAATTTTAGTTTTAAGATCTCGTTATTTCCGTTATTGCAATTGTAATTTTGCTCCTTTATAAAAGTAATTACCTGTAGAGTCTAGCCGTTTGTTTTTATTTCTACTTGTTATGTATTTATGTAATCTGTCTTTTGTCTTTTTGTCTTTCTCTCAGTCTGTCTATCTGTCTGCCTGTCTCTCTGACTGTTTGTCTTTCTCTCTGTCAATACATATATTTCTTATACAAGAATAATATAATTATTACAGTCTAAAGTACGCCAACAATCAACAAGTTCTAAGACAAGTTGGACCCAAGAGGTCCCTAACTATGGTTAAAAGTCAAACAGCTGACAATACGCTAACAAAGTTACAAATTGCATCAACTGAGTCACTACTATACTGGACTCTGTTCATCTTCTGCAGCAACACTCTTGCATTGCATTGCTGCATCACAATTGAGTAGTCCATTAACTTTTGAACTCGTCATGTCTGCACTCAGTTGTATGTCTGTCGGCCTGCCTGTATGTTTGTCTTTCTGTTTGCCTGTCGGCCTGTCTGTCTGTCAATGCATCTTTTATATATCAAAGTTAGTACATCAATCCTAATACATGTGATAAAATGTAAAAGATTTATGTGCACTTTTCGTCTGTCTGTTTGTTTGTTAGCTGTACTTGCTGTCTGTAAATTAGTATATTTTCAGAAATCTACTATATCAACATAACAGTAGTGATCATGGATTTAGTTTATGAGCTACGAGAGTAATGACCGAGCAACTAAGAATTTGACGTATGGTTGCCAGACAAATCCTTAGAGATGAGACGATTTGTTGTACACTGAGTAATATACAGTAAGTATACATATACATATATATATATATATATATATATATATATATATATATATATATATAGTAGCGGGACATAACATAGCTCGTACGCTTCAAGAAACACATGCAGTCCAGGTTAGGTGCATACTCGAACACATTATTTTAGAGTGCGTGAATTTCTAAATCAAGAGAAGGCTGTGAGTCAAGAGGTATAGAGTGCGTTGTACTGATACCCTATTCAGTTTACAGTGCTAGATCAGTCTCGCTTAACGAGACTCTTTTTGTCGCTTCTTACTCATATACTAGTACTACCCCGCACTATTGGCGGTGTCAATCTGGGCAGTGGCAGTCTATTGTTGTGTACGCCACTTCCGCGAAGAAGACGCACCTTACGTAACACACGGGCGGACAAACGTACGCAAAGCGGCGCGCTGAATCGGCTCACTCATACTACAGCGGGCGCATCTTGCACTCTGTTATTAGCTAATTAGAGGATGCCGTACAGTGGCTGACGAGAGCACCGCCTAATCGTCTAATTCAACAAACACTCCGGCGCATCTCGTTTCAGGCCGCCATAGATTCGTTTCTGGCCGTCGGGAACTACGTTCGTTATCGACGGTCAAACTCGACCGAGCCGACGCGTTTCGCGACGATCCGACACAGAAGCCGTGTCGATCGGGGCGTTACAGACATCCATCCAGACGTCCAGAAAGACGGAAGTGTGGGTTGCCGTACTCCTGCAGTAGATAGTAGCTACAATCTAAGGAAAGAGAATGCAAAAAATTGCTTTCGCCAGTCGTCCATTAATTGTCACGTAGAGTAGCCCACATCACAATCTCACTGTAGGGCGGTTCACGTGTTACTCTAGAGACAATCTACCACACGCTCACACACGTGCACACACACACACACACACACACACACACTTATTTAGCAAGTTTTCAATCTACTGAGCCGCATCGCGCTAGAACGTACAACAAACGCGTCCTATTGCTTAAACTCTGAATGCAGTGAGCGCATCATCTTACACACTCCTGACAGCGCAGTTTGGACTCGACGGATTTCCCCCCTCTCAGACTCGTCCCACATATAACGCCATGTTTTATTCGTGGAGAATGACGCCTCTTCTACAATAAAGAAGCTTCTTTGATGACGTACATATATATGTACGGACGGACGCGTGCAGAAACCCGTGGCTCGATAAGCCGGCTCAGTCCGACTGCAGCAAGCGCATCTTGCACTCTACCAGTTGTGGAACTAAAGGATGGCGTACAGTGGCTGACGAGCTTACGTCACACCCGCATACTCGGTTAGCTGAACAAACAGACTCCGGAGCATCTCATTTTAGTCCGCTAAAATCTCGTTTCTGACCGTCGGAGGCAGTCCGGGCTCAACCGTTCGTCTCCGACGGCCGAACTACACCGATCCGAGAGCAGCGTCGTGTCTATCGGCGCAGAAGTTTTGATATTTAGACAGACAGAAGAGTGGGTTGGCATATTAAAGGATGCAATATTTCAATAAGTCTGCACCACGACTTTAGCTTACGTAAGGTAAGCGCAACGAACGCGTGAAGATTGAACAACATTCAATGTGGAAGCATTCTTTAACAATTGAGAGTCTGCCTAAAAACATTGTCACGGACTCTGTAGTTTTGCTTTCGCAATTGAGGAATACGATATTTCCACCGTTTCTGTCGTGAATGCACTCCGAGTGCGCGAACAAACACCGTTGTAAACACTAATTTTTCGAACTGCATTTTCCCACGCTCCACGTGCGGACTGTGTAAAATAGGCTCTCTCTCTCTCAATCGCTGTTTGCGTACGACCGATGCAAAATCGCGATTTTACGTATAAAGAGCCGAAATATTGCGTGCGGTAAGAATGTAGACTTTGTGGTAGGGTATCACATCATTTCAGCTGTCGTGCTAGGTTTCTTTAATTTCACAAACATTCATTTTTCAAACCGGTATAAATGTATGAGAGACAACAGAGCGTACCAAAACATATGGACAATGTTTTTAATGCCTTTGAGCCTTCTCCTGACTGCTCCATGTATACACTATACATGTTTTTCAGTAATTGTAATTGAATGGCTTGCATGCTGAGGAGAAACAGCAAATGAGCATCACGTGTTTGGATTTTCACTCTTTTATTAATAATGCATGCTTTTCTATATTGTATATTCTATAACCAAAGTCACGTTCAAGAGAACGCATGACGGTGCTAAAATCATGTCATTGCTACAATCTTTGCTCAAACGTAATTTGTGTTAACTAACTTGTCACAGAAAAGTAGCACACATGCATATGTCATAACTATAAACATGTATAGGTTATAATTATAACTGTTCTAATGTCGAGTCACGCGGCAAGTGTGTGACGTCATATAGTTGACGACGTCATGCTGGATTTTAGTTGGTTGTTTCAACATCAGACAAAACATGGATCTTCCAGTGTACATTTACGCTTTTCTATATCAAAGGCTTTATTCAAACCAAAAACAAATGTTACATTTGCTCTTTTGTTCAGATGTGGAAAGACGCAATATATAGATTAAAAGCTGATCCAACTGAGTACATCTTCGTACTCACTGAAAATCGATTGTTTACAAAAAAAGACGATCTCGCTATAGTAGAAATAATGTCGGAAGAAATCGGAGCAGAAGGACTGGCCATCTGCAACGAATCTTCTTTCCCAATGATTTGGTATGGCAAACAGACAGGTGTCTATGTAGACTGCGGTGAATTGATCACTTCTGTTGTCGTCTTTCACGACGGCCGACGTCTTAGTGACAATGTGCTCAATTTTGGTGGCCGGGATGTTACTCTAAAGCTTTTGTCAAGCCTACAGCAAAACGGATACGACCAGTTAGACTCACAAAATCTTGACCATCTTAAGGAAATCAGAAAAATCAAACACGAATACGGACGGATAAGCACTGACTATGAAAGAGAGATGCAGCTTGCATGCAAGACTAAGCCAACTTCAGTTCTCTGCCAACTAGAACCACAACAGGTAAGTTATGCGTCGGATTGAAGTTTGATAAAGACTTTATCGCTTGATTATTAAATGAATGCATATGTAGGTCACACAATCGAATTACTAGTTTGACAGAATTTTTGTGCTCAACAATCCGTGCGTAAACTCGTGGTCTATTATAATATTTATTATTAATCGGCGATCGGAGCGAGCCTTTTTCTTCTCTTGTCAATTGAGGTTGAGATTTATTACATACTT